>NW_025780051.1:0-51264 GCF_021130785.1 Homalodisca vitripennis
ATTGTATTTTTCAATAGCCTAGTTGCCTATTTTATTAATATCAGTTTACAATGATCGTATATTTTTGTTTTTAATTGTCACCGAAACAAATAGGGTAATATTCAGAGTCAAGGTCCACCAATGTTCAGCATTATGATTATGCTAGACATCCTAACTCACTGGGTTACCATTCACATAGCTATAACTATGTTTTCCTATCATACTTAACACTATAGTATTTGCTATATACTGTACCCTCCATCATAATAAGTGTCCCGGCTGCTGTTATAGTAAGCTCCAAGCTCATAACAAGGAGACTAAACAGCTGTATAGACAAGACACAAGGACACAAGTTAGAGACCCCACCATGTCCTTATCACTTGAGCACAGCTATCTGCTGTTGATTTAGATCCTGATTTTTAGAAATATATATAACTAATCACATGAACTGCTTACTATTCTGGTATATAACTCTTCACGTTATTACCCGTATTCCAAATTGTTTTGGAACGGTAAAAAGTCATACTAAACAAATGGGTTCTTTTTGTTTTGGCGGAACAGAAAAGTTACCAAATTCAAATTTTATTATATTGATAAAGAGTAAGAAGGAAATCATAAAATTTAGTTTGAATGAAATCGATTTTAAAATCAACACCTATAGATGTAAAATATATGTGCTATTTTTCAAGTGTCAAAATCTTAAAGACGTAACGATATAAACACACGTAAATTAGAATCTAATTAATGTGTAGGGATGACTCAACCATCAAGAAAATTGAAACAGGATGTAAATAATAAAATTTACACCTAGAAAAAAGTTATATATACATACCTAATTTTACTACCTACCTTTTCTTTACTTTTTTTGTTTGTTTGTTGAGGGCTAAATAGCCCTAACTCCGCCTCTGAAATAAAGAAGTAATACTAAATAGTGATATATATAGGGTGATTCGGTTAGTGTTACTGGCACTTTCTAAGCTGATTGTACTATAAAAAAATAAAGAAAAAAGTTCATATAAACATGGGTCCGGAAATGCTTCCTTACTGGGTTATGGCCAATTGAAGATTTCACCAAAAATTGTGTGCAGGAGGTCAAATGATGATTTGCCGCGTGTTTATGAAGAGATATTTATAGGCGAATGCAATTTTTTCTAAACGTATTTTTAGATGAGAAATTGAATAAAGTTCATCTCATAGCTGTATCTCATTTATTTTTTTTGTTATACTACAAAAAACAGAAATAAAATAATTTTGAAAACACTTTTTAAGGTTTAACGGACAATTATTTTGTTAAATAGGCATTGAAGACCCACATTTTTACAAAGAAACTTGCAGAAAATTTAATTCTGAATAAAATTATGTGCCAAAACGGCTATTAAAAGCGAAGTATTAGTTTCTGGAATTTAATTTTACAACAAACATTCTACCAAACAAGAAATTCCAAAGCAAAGGAAAACCGCATTTTAATGACATAGAGTAGCCTACACATAAGATTTATTAGGATGCAATTTAAATTAAGTTTTAAATAAATTATTGTTTTTCATCTAAAGCTTATAATACTACGTACCACTTTCATAACAGGTGTTCAAAAATCAGTCCTTGTACTTCAATACACTTAGCAGCTCGCTTTCTGATTGATCGAGTTATCCTCCGCAACGCTGCACGATTGTTTTTGATTTGTGCGGCGGCATCTTCAATTCGATTTATTAACTCTTCACGTGTATTTACTTTTTCCTGGTACACACCAGGTTCTTCATCCAACCCCATATACAGAAATCTAATGGAGTTAGATCTGGTGATCTTGGTGGCCAAGTGTGTGGTCCACCGCGACCAATCCATCGCCCGGGAAACTGCTCGTTTAAGTGCATTGTTACATTATGGGAAAAGTGGGCAGGGGCACCATCATGTTGATAAATAATATTGCACCTTGCTGCTAATGGAACATCTTCTAATAATAGTGGTAGTTGTTCTGTAAGGAATTCTAGGTACATGCGGGAATTTAGATGTCCTCGGAGAATGAATGGTCCTATTAATCGATCATGAATGAGTCCACACCATACATTTACACTAAATCTGTGTTGAAAGTTGCGCACGATTGTACAATGTGGATTTCCCTCTGCCCAAGTGTGTTCATTGGTGAAGGTTGTTGACGCCATCTCGGGTAAATTGAGCTTCATCAGTGAATAAAATGGTTCTATGATGTTGACGGTTTCTAATTAACTAGTTGCAAAATTCCAATCGAAGAGGAGGATCTGTTGGTTGAATACTTTGAACTTGTTGTTTATGGTAAGGTAACATGCTATTTTTGCGCAAAAGTTCTCCATACTTCAGACTGAGAAACTGCGAATCGCCTAGAAAGGCCGGACGCCGTGGTACTGACACCAGGACTGCGTTCAGTAGCCATGATTATAGCCTCTTCCATATCTACATTATTCTGGGCAGGGCGATCCCGATAATTATTAATACTAGGAAGTTTACCTGTTACTCTTAGGGTACGAAATGATCCACTGATCGTTTTTTGGGTTTGGAACTCTGCGATTAGGAAATCGTCTTCGGTATTCTGCAGTAGCAGCGGTTGCATTTCCGTCACAAACGCCTAAGACAAATACCATGTCGGCATATTCTTTCCGTTGTAAATAACAAAAGGCATTGCAATTGTGATAGTAAGTTACTTTAAAATACACTTCACTAACAAACGAGTAGTAAATTAATTGTATTAAATTGCACTCATTAAACTAGTACAGAAATTGGTAACAAAATAATTTGGATTCCTCAATAAATTGAAGTGTATTGTTGAACAGCTGATTTGTGATACCAACTTATAAAAACATAATTTACCTTCTGTAAAGCTAACGTGACAAAGATATGTAGGTACATGATGTAACCATTTGGATAGTCCTAAAAAGTAATAGTATTATTGTTTTTTAGTTGAGCATTAATCTATTAAAATCGTATTTACAATTGTATGCTAATCAATTATTTGTGTACCTTTATATCATTACATTACGGTGTTTATTTAATAAATACGTAATTTCTTGCTTGGTAGAATGTTTGTTGTAAAATTAAATTCCAGAAACTAATACTTCGCTGTTAATAGCCGTGTGGCACATAAATTTTATTCAGAATTAAATTTTCTGCAAGTTTCTTTGTAAAAATGTGGGTCTTCAATGCCTATTTAACAAAATAATTGTCCGTTAAACCTTAAAAAAGTGTTTTCAAAATTATTTTATTTCTGTTTTTTGTAGTAGTATAACAAAAAACTAAATGAGATACAGCTATGAGATGAACTTTATTCAATTTCTCATCTAAAAATCCGTTAGAAAAAGTTGCATTCGCCTATAAGTATCTCTTCATAAACACGCGGCAAATCATCATTTGACCTCCCTGCACACAATTTTTGGTGAAATCTTCAATTGGCCATAACCCAGTGAGGAAGCATTTCCGGACCCATGTTTATATGAACTTTTTTCTTTATTTTTTATAGTACAATCAGCTCAGAAAGTGCCGGTAACACTAACCGAATCACCCTGTATACAGGGTGGCGCAAAAGTCACTGGACAGTTGGTTAAAAACAAGACTAGATTTTATTTGAAATTATTTTTTATTACAAACACTACTTACAATTATTTTTTATATTCAAATTGTTTTCCGCCTTCATTAATACATCTTTGAAGTCTTTCTGGAATACTGTTACATACTCTACGGCATAGTGTGGGATCATTGTCCCAAATCATAAAATGCGTCATGTACAGTATGTAGTCTTTTCAGTTAGTCAATAGTATGAGGCTTTCGAGAATAAGTTCTTGACTACTCCCCATAGGAAAAAATCCATTGGTGTGATATCTGGTGAACGTGGGGGCATGTCAATATCTGCCCCTCGACCAATAATTTTTCTTTGGAAAACGTTCGTTTAAAACAATCGCGAACGTCAGTGGCGTAATGTGGTGGAGCACCATCGTTGTTGAAAGTTTTTGACACGTGTCTGCTTTAAACACGTGTCACAGATGAACTCACTAGTTCGATTGATGTGTGTTTCATTGCATTGTATTGCCAACTTAAAAAGGCATAATTACCAACATTTAGTAATACCAACATAACGGACAAAAACTATTGTACTACGCCGTGCTGTTATTTTTTTCTTCTTTTAACCAACTGTCCAGTGACTTTTGCGCCACCCTGTATATATATGTATACATATATATACAGGGTGTATACATATATATGTATACACCACAAACTGAGTGGTGCTTAAAAGTGACAGTTTTTAGCTGCCCCAAAAGTTAGTTATTCCTATGTTGTAAGTAGTTTATTCTGGCTTATAACGATTTTCAATTGGCAGTAATTTTTTACTGGGTTAAGATAGAGACCTCTAGTTTGCGTTGTTTGTTTTCTTTTATCAGGGGCTTGAAAATGACAGGTCACTTGATGGGGCTTTACATTTAAAATTTTTGAGCTGCCCCCAAAATCCCCCATTTTGGGTTTGTGAATGAAGCACTAATTATGCCCAAAAAGTACCTCATAATATAACATAATTGTGTGGCGAGTTTAGTTTTTTCTCGTGTGAGCCGTTACAATATTAGTCGGGGGTCTCCAGACTTTTTTATTAACCCTGTATATATATATATATATATTCTATATATATATAATATATATATATATATATATAATATATATATATATATATATATACCCAAGGGCACCTGGTATAGGTATATATTACGCACGTTATAAACTTTTAAACGCACGTATAAATATTTTATATTTATGGTGTACATATCGCATTCGATGGTTTCAATCATAAACGTTGACAGCTGAATGTATTCAAAACTATTAGTATTCAAACTGTACTCAACCACATATACCCATCAACAACAATCAAAGTTGTATACTTTTTCAGTGTATACTCATAACTTAAAGGTGTCGTTATTGGTTGGATTAGTTTTCATACGCCCTTTTATAGTTGCATACTAACTTTACATACGCATACTTGGATGTTGTCTAATAAATTTGGTGTACATATCGCATTCGTTGGTTTCAATTATGAACATTAATTAATGGCTAGTTATATTTCGCATTTACCCGTAACAGGAGTCAAACATGAACTTGTATACCTCAGTCAGTGTATGCACGTTGTAAGCGAACATATGTACAGTAATAGAGCAAATTATACAGAGTTTATATTTTAAAACTTCTAATAGCAGGAAACTCAATATTTTTTAGAATAGCTATTGCATGTTTTTTGTTAAATGAAAATTATTTCTTTAAGGGAAAAGTATTTAAAACACATCTTAAGTCATTTATTAAAAAAATATAATAAATGGCACTAAGTTGTAAATTAATAAAAAGTTACTGCCTGAATCTATTACTCGTGTAAATACAGAGTGTCCACGAAGTCATGTCACACTTTTCATTGATTATAGCTACTCTATTACTTATCGCAGGTCTATTAAACAGATCAAAATTAAAACAGCTGTTACAAAGTTTTAACTCGTGGGTTACCCACTGTTCTCATCTGTGGCTAACGTCTTTACGAAAATTGCCATAATGGCAATTTCTGAGAGATAATTTCAGTATATACGATTATTGTGCTGGCAAAACTTTATACTGTGATTTCAGTGCAGCGTGAGTGTCGTTGAGTGGTTAATTAAAACCCCTCTGACAGACGCAGCATGTATTGATGGGGTAAGAAGTTTTAGTTTCAGGAAGATTACTAAACAAAACGCGGACAGGTAGGGTATAAACAGGAGATAAAACTGTCGAAAACATTCAAAACAGTTTTGTAAAAAGTCTGAGTAGCAACTTAGGCGTGATATGAATCCCACTAAGTATACAGTTCACAAGTTTTGGTGAAAAGGCTTAAATTTAATGGTTAAAAACTATTGCATGCTTTAAAGGCTGATGACAAATTAAAGAGGTATAACTTTGCTGTTGTTATTCTGTATGAAAATTTATAAATGTAATTACTTTTAGTTTTAAGCTACTTTTCTACATGTCTTAACATGTAAATCATCATAACGTACGTATATTGAACACAAAAGCAACGACGAGAGCTGCGATTGAATCAGTTACCCCAGAAGTCCTGATCAAAGTATGGGAGAGGATCAATGTTCGCTTGGACATCTGCAGGGTGATTCATGATGTTCAGTTACAGTGACATAAAACTGTTTAAATTAGGCTACTCTTTATTACCATGTTAATCTCAGTCTTGTGCTGTGCATACTTTTGTAAATAAAGTTACTTAAAAGTGTAATACAACTTTTTATACACACTGTACTAAAGAATTTCACTTTTTTTATTCGGCTTATTTTATTTTGGTATAATAATAAACTTCCTAAATGCCCTACCCTATAAAATGAGTTTGGAGAAACTTTAACTAAGTAAACCTCTAGATGAACATAATTTACAGGAGTTCTTTAGCAAAGATGAATGATAAAGGAAAAAACCTGGTATCAATTATTTTAATCGAAATTTCTTATTTTTAGATTGGGCTTTGGACTTTACTTGATGCATACCTTACATTACTTTACCTTTATTTACCGATCTCCTTGTAGACTATCCTTCATTGGATTGTGAAGAGTCACTAACTACCTCAAAAACTATTTCAGTCCAGTATTCATTTACTAAGTTCAACTTTCACAACTTACGCTTTGACAAGAGCATTAAACCCTCTATAACAGGACTTACATTGTACTTTAAACCAACGTACATTTTTAAAGAGTGAACACTTTGAGGTCGGATTTGCGACATTGCACTCTAATTTGGTGTACTACACGACCTACGCTTTTATTTAAGATTTCCTTCTGACTCTTAGTGGGCCATCACCCTGACATGGCAAAAAATGGTAGTTACTTCAAATATAGGTGCGGTAAAGATATACCAAGTTTTGTTTTACCTGTAATCATTCGGGAATTATCAAGCCCGAGCGGGACTTTTTAACATCCTGTAGAGGACGTGAGGAACGAGCGGAGCCCTGAGTAGGGGAAGAGGCGGGTAATGGTGGGATAGCTCGCCAGTGGAGGGAAAGTGTAAGATAGCGGCCCAGTGATGTACTACTCTAGGAGGAAACGTTGCCCAGTAGGAGCGTTGTATTAATACGCTAGGGGTTTTTCTTCGAAATCATAATTCGATAACGGCTTGACAGATATTAACGTTTGAGGTGTCAAATTAAAGGCATCTTTACGTAGATTTGCTAATACTTCTCAGAACTTTAACAACAGTACGAGTATCACTTTAATACAGTAAAGGTCACAGTGACGCTATCCTTCGACATTGGATCAAACTAAATTCAATTTTTATATCGATGTCTACTAACTACAATTTAACAGCTGTTTACTAAATGTTTGGTTTTTAGTATTTAACTACACATTTCACTTTTGTTCGATTTTGAGCAACACGTTAGCTAGTAGCATAAATATAAATGCTTAGCATTCTATATGGTTAGCATTGTGACTGCAGGCCCATGGAATCATCCCTTTCAACAGCGACGTGTTTGCTGTTGCCGGGAAATCATCACCTAGGTAACCACCCACCGCCAGCAAACACATCGCTTGAACTTTTCAAATTCAAACTGAAAGTGTAAAGTTTCGCAGCGATTGAAAAGTATCAATAAACCCGGTGCATCTCTAAGAAGAAATTATTAATTATTTTTTTCACAAACTGACTTTCAGTACAAGAAAGGACTCTCCAGACTTGTTTCGCAGAAAATATTTTCCTTAATTGGATTTGCAAGTTTTGTCTGTGAAAAGGATCAAAGAAGATCGCGTGACACATTTTCCGACTTATTTTACCTTAACTTTGGACTTTACAATAGGACGGGCTCGAAGATGTAGCTTGCGGTCTGGTAGGTCACAATATCTATAATATAGTTGCAACACCTATACTTCTTTCTTTGGCAAGTTTTAATCTGCAGTGATTGGTCAGATCCAGCAGAATCGATTTAAGTTTCCTGCCGGGGAATCTTGGTCTATTTTCGTGTTACATATAATATAAAAGAACTTACTTTACATTGATAACCATGTTTACTTGCCTCAGGTACATTGAAGGCAACAAAATATTATTAATTATAATATTATAAGGTATACGGATAATAAAAGGACAAATTATTATCAATTAAATTACTAGTAGTGATGTCCCAAAGTTTATTTCCCAATTAAAAAACATTTGGATAATGAAGTTTATTAATTTCAATAGAAAATAACTCTTTCGAGTTTACCTTTGAAAATGACTCCCAAGTTACAATGTTTTTATTACTATTTTACAATATACCCTTAATGTTTTTTTTCTCCTTGGTGAATTTTCCAGTTGTCAAACATAATCCACTTTCAGAGTGTGTAAATAAGGTCGTTATCACCTGATTAGAGTTGGATTAAAAAACGATATGTGTATTTACGGGACTAATTTTAAGGTTATTAAAAATGTCGTTAAAGAGTATATGGAAAATTATAACATACAAACTGTTGGAACACAAACGAATAAAAATGCTATGTATTGTGCATAAAAAACTTTACATGTTTCTATTTTTGGAACGTAACAGTAAAGAAGTGAAACAATTTTGCTTGTGGTGAGCACATTGAAATGTATAATTATTTTAATGTTTATAACTTTTAATAAAAGTATTTGTTTATTTTATGGCGTGGTATTTGATGTTGAACGCAACATTTGAAATGGTAATAGTAAGGTGTGGGACATTGAGTTTGGACTCGGATAGTACATCACTATCTGCGATGACGTACGATCTAAAATTCTAGTTTGAAACCATTTCAGGAAAAGTATATGTCTGGTATATATCTAAAAATGTCTGCTCGAACCGGGATTCGAACCCGCGCCCTTGGGGTGAGTGTATTAACGCTAACCATCACACTTGTACTGTGACGACTTTACACTTTATTTTGTTTAATAAGTTCTTTCTAGTTGTTTTATGGTCCATGAAGATAAGCAGGAAAAGTCTAAAAAGAAAAATAATGCCTCCTAAATAAAAAAATAAAATAAAAAAAACACTCTTAAATAATCGGGAATGTTTTTTTTATTCGTTAATTAACTGAATGTGTGATTCATCTATTTGATTTTGTTCTAGCTACCAAGTAATTTGCTAATCTCGCAGTTGTACTCTGAAAAAAACACGCTATATACACGATTTCCGGACTCACACACAATTTCCGGACTCACTTATACACAATTTCCGGACTCAATTACACACAATTTCCGGACTCAATTACACAAAATTTCCGGACTCAATTACACACAATAGGTAGGTCCGGACAACTTAAGTAATAAAGCACGTCACACGTATTCAACACATGAATATCTATTTTAATGCAACTAAAATAATTAAATTTAAAGATTAAACGTATAGATTATACAATGCATTATAGTTCCCTCTGGAGTTTTGAAAAACTATAAGATATTTCTTTATCTGAACATAACCACTATTGCTCCACGAAGTTACAGTTCTTTGTTTAAAGTAGTTATTGGCTTACGTTGAGCCAGTGAACTTGAAAACAACTCGAGCGCTGTGCTTTACCTTCGTTAGACGTGTTGCTTGTGATATCGTTTTGAGTTTATTCTCTCCAGCCAGGACTTCATGCTGTTCGTGTTCCAGACAGGCATCACTTCATAATTATTATAACTTTTAGTGGCCGTCCACTGTCACACTCTTTAGTTTATAATTTTTTAATGTATTAGGGATTTTTACACCAGAGGAAGAGGGTGGATTTCAATACTCGAAACGTAGTGGTATACTTGTTATAACATATAAATACGGCAAATGTACGCAGTTAAATTTTATTTATGTAACAGGTTTCAGGGCAATATTTTAATTATTAATGCTCTACAAATAAATATTGGTAAATATTCCAGATTGAGAGAATTTAATTTTAAAGCGCTTGGATATATTTTTAACAGCGAATTATAAAACGTTTAAAAGTCTTATTTTGTTACGGGATAAACGTATTTAATCAAGAATAAAATTCAATCTATTGGATTAATTTTCAATAATTTAAATAAAGCTATTATCAATAATAATATTCTGCATTACCTGCATTTCAACTTATATTAACATAACAAATCAGAAATGAAAGATTCTATTTCTATTTTGTTGTTTGTTCAGTACGTTTTCAAGAGAAATAAAGCCTACTATTTTTTATGTTTTAATAATTTAATTCTTTTTAGTTCAGAATAGTATGTACAATATGGTAGAAAAATAAAACGTGTATTATATCCTTATGATTAAACATAGTTGGCAAAGTTTAAACCAGAAATATTAGGATTGCAAAGCCTTTTTCTGGTATTTTACCGGTGGATTACTAAATTGAATGAGAATGAATAAGTTTGCTATTGTATTAGGGTAAGTTAGGACTATTAGGTCCCATAGCAGTCCTTACACTTAACTGTTAATGTGAAGGTAGGCCGGGCGGGTCAATGTGCAAGGTCACGGACACTCAGCGGTCACCCACCCAAGGAGTAGCCACGCTCGACATGAATTGATTCGGTTATCTTAGCGATAACCGCTGACGCCACCCAAGGAGTAGTCACGCTCGACATTGCTTCATTCGGTTATCTTAGCGATAACCGCTGACGCCACCCAAGGAGTAGCCATGCTCGACATTGCTTCATTCGGTTATCTTAGCGATAACCGCTGACGCCACTCAAGGAGTAGCCATGCTCGACATTGCTTAATTCGGTTATCTTAGCGATAACCGCTGACGCTATCCAAGGAGTAGCCACGCTCGACATGGCTTGATTCGGTTACTTAGCGATAACCGCTGACGCCACCCAAGGAGTAGACACGCCCGACATTGCTTAATTCGGTTATCTTAGCGATAACCGCTGACGCCACCCAACGAGTAGCCATGCTCGACATTGCTTGATTCGGTTATCTTAGCGATAACCGCTGACGCTATCCAAGGAGTAGCCACGCTCGACATGGCTTGATTCGGTTATCTTAGCGATAACCGCTGACGCCACCCAAGGAGTAGCCACGCTGACATGGCTTGATTCGGTTATCTTAGCGATAACCGCTGACGCCACCCAAGGAGTAGCCATGCTCGACATTGCTTAATTCGGTTATCTTAGCGATAACCGCTGACGCCACCCAAGGAGTAGCCACGCTCGACATGGCTTGATTCGGTTATCTTAGCGATAAACCGCTGACGCCACCCAAGGAGTAGCCATGCTCGACATTGCTTAATTCGGTTATCTTAGCGATAACCGCTGACGCCACCCAAGGAGTAGCCACGCTCGACATGGCTTGATTCGGTTATCTTAGCGATAACCGCTGACGCCACCCAAACGAGTAGCCATGCTCGACATTGCTTGATTCGGTTATCTTAGCGATAACCGCTGACGCTATCCAAGGAGTAGCCACGCTCGACATGGCTTGATTCGGTTATCTTAGCGATAACCGCTGACGCACCCAAGGAGTAGCCACGCTCGACATGGCTTGATTCGGTTATCTTAGCGATAACCGCTGACGCCACCCAAGGAGTAGCCATGCTCGACATTGCTTAATTCGGTTATCTTAGCGATAACCGCTGACGCCACCCAAGGAGTAGCCACGCTCGACATGGCTTGATTCGGTTATCTTAGCGATAACCGCTGACGCCACCCAAGGAGTAGCCACGCTCGACATTGCTTAATTCGGTTATCTTAGCGATAACCGCTGACGCCACCCAAGGAGTAGCCACGCTCGACATGGCTTGATTCGGTTATCTTAGCGATAACCGCTGACGCCACCCAACGAGTAGCCATGCTCGACATTGCTTAATTCGGTTATCTTAGCGATAACCGCTGACGCCACCCAAGGAGTAGCCACGCTCGACATGGCTTGATTCGGTTATCTTAGCGATAACCGCTGACGCTATCCAAGGAGTAGCCACGCTCGACATGGCTTGATTCGGTTATCTTAGCGATAACCGCTGACGCCACCCAAGGAGTAGCCACGCTCGACATGGCTTGATTCGGTTATCTTAGCGATAACCGCTGACGCTATCCAAGGAGTAGCCACGCTCGACATGGCTTGATTCGGTTTATCTTAGCGATAACCGCTGACGCCACCCAAGGAGTAGCCACGCTCGACATGGCTTGATTCTGGTTATCTTAGTGATAACCGCTGACGCTATCCCAAGGAGTAGCCACGCTCGACATGGCTTGATTCGGTTATCTTAGCGATAACCGCTGACGCCACCCAAGGAGTAGCCATGCTCGACATTGCTTCATTCGGTTATCTTAGCGATAACCGCTGACGCCACCCAAGGAGGAGCCACGCTCGACATGGCTTGATTCGATTATCTTAGCGATAACCGCTGACGCCACCCAAGGAGTAGCCACGCTCAACATGGCTTGATTCGGTTATCTTAGCGACAACCGCTGACGCCACCAGACCACGCTTTTGTATTAGTCAGTAATATCAGTAACCTTAATCGATATTTCACTATAGTGTACTTCATCTTAACCGATGAAGTATCGATAGTTTCCTGCATGACATTTTCCTCTACATCACTTGCATTTATTGTTACTACTCTAATAAATGTGATATTTTAAGGCCCAACGAACCTTGTCAAAAAGTTTCAAGAAAGATATTAGAGGTTTCCATAATTAATATCTGGCAACTTCCCTTTCCTGCTAAGAAGAAGTTCCTATAGAGAGGTTTTTCAGGTTGACCTATTGTGCGAGAGGAGTTCACATTTCCGCTCTAAGTTTCTTAAAGGTATTTATTCGAGACTTGAATTCTCTTAAGAGCAGTATAGGTTTTCTCAGAAACCACAAACTTTTTTATTCTGTAAAATAAATTTTGTCAGGCGACCAATATAATTATTACGTTTTAAGTGTGTTATTCTCTCTAGATGATGATTTTCTTACTAGTCACATAGGCAAATTCGGTTTTTAAATAAGCAATCTTTTTGTAAATCCACGAAACTAATATTGTTTAGAAATAATAAAGTCAGTCAGCAAGAGAATTACAGTGTTTCAAGTTGTGTTTGTATTGGTCGAAATATGATCATTATGACTTTTGCTGATCGTCCAAATTTTCAGACTACATACCGCCTTTAACTTTTGCTAAACTTCAGTTCATACATTCCACTCTCTACTATGAATATTTTTGTTGCATTTTAATACGTAAAATCGGGTTTTTTGTTTAAAACATTGTGATTCTGCATAGTTGTTTAACACAATTTAAATTATTTAACTTCGTGTGTTTTTATATAAATAAATATATTTTTTTAAAATAAAAAAACTCTGTATTTTTTATTTGTTTTTTAACTGCTAATTTATTCTTTTGTAATGTCCACCTTAAAATCTTTTAAACTTTCACTGTCAACTGAAAAAATTGTGTGCTTCCGGATTGCCCCGTGGCATACATAAAATGAATACAAATCACATAAAAATATGTTTAATAGTGAAAATACCAGTAGTTAAAATTAAAAAAATAAATTAAGAGTACATTCATTATAAATCTGTGAGTGGAAAGTGTGGAAAGTGGATAAGGTTAATTTATCAACAACGTTAAATACTATGTAGTGTGTTAGACTTTTAACTATTATTATACTAATTATATAATATCGTGTACAAGAAAAAATGGAAATATGAATATGAATTAAGGTAGAAGCAACAAATGTATTTAACCTAAAGATTATGCCCACAAATGCATTAATGAGTAATGCGTTTAATTGTTACAGTTTTCCTAGCGCAGGCTAGTCCACATTTTGTGTATACACGCTGCGCGTGCAATGTACGGTCACATTCCTCATTCAGCGCCTTCAAACGCAATTGGCAATAAGGTTACTGCTCTTATTTTGCGTTGCCATATATGCAGGCGCTTAGGAACTGCTGTACCTTCATGTTTCCGCAGTGGAAACCCCCGATCAGGGTTTCTTCTCTTAACTGCTTTTGACGTATGTTTTTAGACCATAAATATTTCTTTTTTGTAGGGCACTTTCTTCATGTCACCACAGATGAACAATTTTGTGAATGCAAGAAATAACATTATATTTTTTATAAGATATTTGTATTTTCCAGATGTTTAAAACGTTTTCAGGAACTGCTGTACCTTCATGTTTCTACAGTGGTTAAAACTCAATCAGGGTTTCTTGTCACAATTGCTTTTGATATAATATTCGACTATAGACATTTTATGAATATTTATTTTTTGTAGGGCACTTCTTTCATGCTATCACAGTTGGACAATATTGTAAATGCTAGAATTAACATTTTTTAATAAAATATTTGTATTTTCCAAATGTTTTAAAACGTTTTCAGGAACTGCTGGAAAGTCCTTGTATAAATATTCCTTTTTTGTAGGGCACTTTCTTCATGTCACCACAGATGAACAATTTTGTGAATGCAAGAAATAACATTATATTTTTTTTATAAAATATTTGTATTTTCCAGATGTTTTTTTAAAACGTTTTCAGGAACTGCTGTACCTTCATGTTTTTACAGTGGATAAAACTCAATCAGGGTTTCTGTTCACAATTGCCTTTGACATAATATTCGATTATAAACATTTTATAAATATTTCTTTTTTGTAGGGCTCTTCTTTCATGCTACCACAGTTACAATATTGTAAATGCTAGAATTAACACTTTTTAATAAAATATTTGTATTTTCCAAATGTTTACAAACGTTTTCTCTCTTTTGATCGCGTTGTTGTTATTAATACTGTATATTAAACCATGTTACAATAAAAAAACACAACGTTTTCGAAGACTGCAGTTCGTTCCCTACTTCAGGTGTCAAACGTATTAAGCTTAGTTGTATATTTTATATTTGACACGTGAATAAAGGGACGAAGTCCTGACCTGTAAACATCTTGCTTCTTTTATTGCAACACTTATTTGTGCCGAATTCCCGTTAAGCTATAACTTCTTTATTATTACATTATTTCCGTATAGACTAAGATTTATTACGGTCCATGAAGTATTGACATTTTGGGCATGTATACACGTGATTATTCATAAAAGAATTTTATAATTCATATACCGTAGGAAGAATCAAAAAAATGGGAAAAATAGGTTCAATAAATTTATACAACCTTCGTATGTAACTAAGAGTACATAACTATGTAACTCTTGTGAATCCAGGAGGGTTCATTTCTGGCTGGTTTATACCTACCATAGAACTCACACTGGGTACAGCAAAAACTGACGTCGTCGCGTAAATCGCTATTAATGTCAAGGAACGGCACATCACTGACTGCAAATGTCGAAACTCTGGGGTCCAAGCATAATTCAATAGGTCTAGTCTGCTGCGGGACTGGTGGGGCTCCCTAGGAGTTAAAGGCACTTGCTAGCCTAGACATAAGGGCGTGTCACTCCTGCAGGCTTTGACTGTTACAGAGCTGGCTTCCCTTCTTCCAAGAAGACATGGCTGAGATGAATGCCCATAACCCTTCCTCGTGGATCTTAAAATGAGTCAATCCTTACCCCCAATCTTACCTAACCAGAATATCCTGTCACTCCAGTAACCGCGCAAAGGTTCTTATAGGACAAAGTACAATGTCCTATGAGAAGAAAAAAAACTCATAAGATTACGAATTTAGATTTCAGTTGCTAATTTAATCAGCTATTTCCCCTGTAAAAACTTCAGTTAAGACTAAGAAGGGTGACTTTCAAAATCACAATTGAAGTGTATATTAGTGAAAATTTATCACAATATTCATTGGCGAGGAAAAAAAGGTTGAACCACGTCGAAATCCACATCACCCTCAAAACAAGTTGGCAAAGTGACTAATTTCGGTAAAGGTATCCGTTACAAGGCGTCTATTACTACAAAGAACGATCATGGTATATAATGTAGACGAGATTATTCGAATTTGCAAATCTACTTGCAGCTTATATGTAGTAATAAAACCTGCAAAATGAGTAGAAGTTATATTAAAAAATGTATTTAGAATAATATTTCTGATTTAACAACTTGTCGATAATCAGGTCAGTAACTTGGTGTTTTGCTGTAATCCAACGATGATTGATCTTTTCTTGTGTCCAATAAATCCCAACATTTGACTATATCGAATTCAAATAACCAGTTGCAAAGTTTAAATCAGTGGTTCATTTTAAATAAACTTAGGTTAAACATCAGCAAAACCAATATCATTCAGTTTCATCTGAGAAACACAAACCAGTTTAAAATTAGGGTCTTATCAAACTGGGAAGCGAGGAAGCTAAGCAAGAAACTTCAGTTAAATTTCTGGGTTTATATATCGATCATAGGCTCACATGGAGCGGCCACGTGGAACATGTCTGCAAAAGGCTTCGAACCATGGGATTTGCTCTCAGCCGTCTCGCCAAGGTCTGTAGCCAAGATGTTCTACGGGCAGTATATTTTGGTCACATTGAATCGATCTTGAGGTACGGGTTGATGATCTGGGGTCCGTCCAGCGTGGTAAATTTCAATAAAAAGTTTGTTCTCCAAAAGTGGTGTCTGCGAATCATCTCAGGACGAAGGAGGTTCAAGACTTGTAAACCTCTTTTCGGTGAATTGAAAATCTTTACTCTGGTGGGTCTGGTGGAGTACGAGCTATGTTCTTTTGTTAAGGGTAATCCAGGGCTTTTTGTAAGCAATAGATACTACTATCAGAATCCGACCAGATCAATAGAACTGATATCTGTGGCTGGACATAGTATCAGCGCATTTGAGAGGGGTCCATGCCACTTAAGTGCAAAAGCATACAATAAGTTACCATTGGACATAAAATTTGATCACAGTTTACGTGTATTTAAACAAAACTGAAGATAAACTTTCTTGATAAGCGCTATTACTGTATAACAGACTTGTTAGGTTAGATTTAGTTCTAAGTATTTTGACGCTTAATGTAAATATGTATTTTACATTTACAAATAAAGATCTTGAATCTTGAAAACTCGAACTTAGTATTTAGGAAGTTTGAGACATTTCAGTGCTGTTCGAATCCTCATACCGTTCCCGATCAGTTGAAACTCAGTCTGGGAAGCAGGATGAATTACTATCAGCGACAAAGAAACATCACAGACTGACAGTTGAACCTTCGGGTCGAAATCAACGGATCTACTTTGAGATAAAAAAGTTTTAAATGTTTCGAGTTTTAAAGTTAACCGCAAACAAACCAGTGGAGCTGCAATAACGGGAATAACATTACAATTTTGTTATTTGAAATATTCACAATTTAAATTATTGAAATTTATAACAAATAATATCCACTTCTTATTTCAATAACAACGAGAAAAAGGTTTTTGGTATTTTTTATCCAATCTGCAAATTTGAATATGTACAGTATGTCTACAAAGTCTGTCACATTTTTAAATAACTTGTTTACTAAAGTATATTCGGCGCGAGAATGAGATTAATATAAAAATGAAAAGTAAAGATGTCTTATTTTACCAAGCGAAGTTAGGGCTAAGAAGCGTTTCTAACACTTAACCTGGGCACAACGGCTTAAAGCTGATTTCCAAACCACCACTAACGGCCGGGCAGGCGGGCTGCTTGCATAGACAGGATCACTCAGCGGTCACCCATCCAAGCAGCAGCCACGCTCGACGTTGCTTGATTCTGTTTATCTCGCGATAACCGTTGTACCCGCTACACTGCGCCATTGACAATATAGGATTAAAGCGTACTTAAACTGGTTTTACGTCTATATGTGTATAAGGTTGTTAAACTTTGCCAGCCACAAAACACACTGAATTTCCATTGCAAATTTGATATAATGACTACAGTAAATAAGTTAGTTACATATTAGTAGATGACTTCAATGGGAACTCATACAATTAATGGAAACAAAACTTTAAATAAATCTTTTTTAATATAGATATGTTTAATAGATCTTAGGTCATTAGTAGAGTAACTATCATCAATTATGTAATGATGATGCAAATACATATGCAGTTTAACACACTGCATAGGTTGGAAATTTGTGAACCGTAAGGCCAAATTGTGTACAATTACAATAGGTGTAATTTTTTGTGTATGTAATTTTAGAATTGTATGAAGTAAATGTGCCATTAAATTACCATCTCGACTTTTATTCTTAACCAGTCAGTGCATTGAATTAGCCAGTATTTATGCCGTGTAGCTTATGGAGTTCAGTCGGAATATTTTGTAAGCAACTATTTAAAAGTTTAATTAAAAATTTAACCAGGTCTTACTAATTTACTGCTGCCTTAGTATGCGAACTGGGAATGAATACAAGTACAGCAAACCCTCTACCCAGCAGGGATCACTTCTGGCTGGTTTATACTCTCCAGTTGAACCTACCACTGTGCACAGCAAAAACCGATATGTTACTTAAATCTGGGCAACCTAATGGAAGTCCAGGAACGGCACATCCTGGGTTTCGAGGGTAATACGATAGATCCAGTCTACTGCGGGAGATGACTGTTGGAGTTGGTGGGGTTTCTTCTGTAAGTTCAGAGGTTCTTGCTAGCATAAACAAGGGTGTGCCACCCCCTGCCTACTTTGACTGGAGAGGCTGGTTCAGAGCTGGCCTCCCCTTCTTCCGGGATGACTTTGAGATTAGTGCCCTAATTCTTCCTCATGGATCTCGATAGAAAGCGGCCCCTACTCCCTAAACTTACCCATCTTGAATATCCTATCACTCCGGAAGCAGCGCAAAGGTTCTTACAGGACTAAGTGCAATTTATAAGCTTCTTGTCCTAAGAGAACAAAAAAAAAACAAACAAATAAGGCTATGAATTTGAAACCTGTTGTATAGTGAACCAGTGATATAAGTTAACACCCCAATTTCAGTAACTTTAAATAAAAAAGCGAACAAAAATGTATTTATCACACATTTTTTGTCCCCCATTGTGTGCCTATTAATTTTCTATGTGAAAAAAAAAACTTTTTATATGACCCAATTTAAAAATATAACTTTTAGAATTTGGCTCTATTTGTACACTCGATATTTAAAATGAATTGCATCGAGTTAATGCATCAAATACCACATATCTCACCAAGCTTTGCTAAGGTTGGATGCCAAATTTCAAGCCTTTCATTGCTGACATGTCAGATAGATAAACATACACCGTACGGAAAAGAAATTAGTCATCCTCCCGGTAGACAGAAAACATTGAACCAGCTTATGAAGTTCTTTTTTGCCCGTGAGTGATGGGCACTAACGCTCAGCCAATTTCCATGCCTGAACATGCCCCGGCATGGAACTCATCTAGGCTATTAATAAAGTTTCGTGAAAATGTAAGGGCTGCAAATGATCTTTATCAAGATATCTTGCCAAATGATATATTCGTATTTTTGTTCATTGAGTAGTGTTTCATTGTAGTGTTTAAATAACAAAAGTTCCTATGAGGTAAGTAGGGTTGTCAACGTGTGAAATATCTTGTCGCCATATTTAAAATTGAATTTCCACTGAATTATTTTGCGTTTTACCGTATAAATAAAATGTGTCAATATGACACTCATTACAATCTCATGCCCTAGTGGCCATCTTGATTTTTTTTCATAAAAGCAAACATTAAATCATTATATTAAATTAATTTTGTTTTTACACTTTTACGAGATATCTCATTTTAAGGTACAATTCAGACCCAAGTCTCTTTCACTTTTCTTGTTATCATTGCTATTGGTTTACTTTATAAGAATTAAAACTTTATAAACTTATAAATAACCTATAATTCATTTACACAATCCTTAACGGAATTAAGTTTCAATGTAAGATTTACCTTTACAATTGAAAATCTTGCAAAAGGTGAATCTATGTTATTCAAATTACTATAATTCCAGAGAAAGATTTTAGGTTAGACACTTTTTGGGCTACAATTAACTTATAAGTGCCCTAATTGCTTAGTACATTTCTCAAAAGCTAATGTGAATATTTCCTGAAAACTTCACTTAAATAATTCTTGAGTTATAAAACTAAATTCATACAAAATATACTTCAGGTCCATCAAGGAATTGTTTTTCTCAATTTTAAAGTTAATTTGTCTGATTCATAAATCCCGCGCGCGCCACACAGTTATCAGATAGTAATAAAACTTCCGTAAGCAGACTTTTATAGTTCAGTCCAAAGCTGTGTTTTTTTCCATGGATTAAATTGGAATGGATTGGATGATTCGATCAACCTTTTGAGATGCGGTTTTGTGGCATTCAACTCTAAAACCTGAGTTCTTTAAGATGAAATCACTCGACCTATGCTTACATTTAAGATTTCTATGACACCCTCCACGGGTCGACCCCTCCCCCCCCCATGAATCGTGTTATGGTTATTGCAAGAAAAGTTATGTTAATGTAGCCTTATAACACCACTTTAGCTCTCAGAACCAAAGCTCAAATTACCAAATACAAATACTTAATTACTTATCAAAAAATGCCACCAAGCCCAAAGAGTTTAACATTTACTCAAGTTAAGAAAAATAACTTGAAGCATAAAACTAGATATTGCCCAGAAAATATTGAAGTCCTTTAAATGTCTACAAAGAGCCTTTGCAGAACTTAACTGTCCACACTTTAAAGTATGTTTCGTTAAGTAAAGGTTTAATATATTTAATGTAATTTTATACATAAACACTATATACTTTTAAATGGTGTTTCTGTAATTTTAAACCTAAATGCATTAAATTGTTAAAAATTGCTGTTAAATGTGATGTTTGTTTGTGGGACGATCAAACATACACGGTGTCATTTTATCATGTAAATATTGAACATTATCTCAATCCGTTCTCGATATATCCTGCGATAAGTTAGACTTCGCTAACGTTCAGCCAACACCCATGGATTCACTGTAATATAACTCGATTTGGTATACATATCAATGAAACTTCATGCAAAATTCCAAGTATGTACCTAAATTATTTTTCAAGATATCGCGCGGACAGATAAACAGACTGTAGAGATATTTGTCCAGAGGCTATGCTGACGCTTAGAAACTTCAAATAGGTTAAGTAAAATTGATATAGAACGATTCCTTCTCTTTTAATTCTCAACGAATTATTTCATAATGCAAAAATGTAATACATAACCTTAAGGTTAGGGTCTTTTGCGTTATACAACCTCATTTCTTTAAACGTTTTCTACGTTTAAAGAAGGCTAGGTTAGGTTAGGTTGTGTTGGGTTGGTTTGGTTTGGTTTGGGTTGGGTTGGGTTGGGTTGGGTTAGATTAGGTTAGGTTAGGTTACGTTACGTTACGTTGGGTTACGTACAACAAGACACTGTGACTGCATAGGTAGACCGGGACCTGCGCCAATACCAGATAAAACCGGATTTTACGATAAGATAAGGAACAATGATTACTGATCGCCGCGCACTGATTACTGTTTACCTACTTTCATGTATTGTTTGTAATACAGGTCTAAAAATGTGTTCATAGCATTAATGCATCAGAGAAACACTTTTATTATACGTAGGAAACGTTTAAAGAAATGAGGACGTATAACGTAAAAGACCCTAAGGTTATAGCAATTTCAGGAAAAAATAGCATAATAATAATCCATACAATATAAAAAAATATTATCTTATCTAACTTATTTGACTTAAAGGCACAAAAAACATGACAATTGATGTTACTATCGACTTATTGGATTTCGAAACAGGTGTTTGCACCAAACAAGCAGTTTCAGACCAATTTGTGCCGTCCTTCCTGACATCATGCTTTTGCTAGGAAATTAGCGTTCGTAGTACTGAAGACCGCCGCCAGGTGGCAGGTCTGGTGTTCGACAGTTAACCGCAGAAGTGTGAAAAACATCTAACTTATTTTCAACTGTAGTAATTTACTAGCTTAAACTGTCCTAATATTTTAGTTTGTTATGATATAGAAAAGAACCTTTATATATGGAAAATATTACTTAGGTTGATTATTTAACTACAGATTTAAACATGAAAAACGCTAACGTAGGTCGGGACACACATACCCGCAACGCGCCCGACACGTGAGTCGGCCGAGTGTCGGTGCGGGCCCGGCTCTGTTACTCATGTTTTACGACCTAAATAAGCTACATTATACAACTACAATAACGAATCACCAAGCAAGACCTTTTAACCTATAACGCTATTAATCTTGGGCTATGACAATCTGGTAGTCCTTTTTTAAATAGATAAATAAAATAATAATCCTCCTCATTTTGGATAATCTACACTGTAACTCGATTTAAAAAGTTCTCAAAATAATACTATATTTTTTAATGCTTTGTATGTATTATCGCTTCTCTAGTAAAATAGCTTTAAAACTTTGTGAACAAAAAGATGTTGGACTGAAAATGTTTTTAAGTCATTAAATAATGACAAGGACCTTTTTTATTTTTTTTACGACGGTTCGCATAATATAATTTTGCGAAATTCTCAACTCCTCAATTAACCTCTTGAACGAACTTCCACAACAAATAATACAATGTGTGAGCTTTTTTTATTCATAAATGACTTAAGAAATTCAATTTCTTTCATTAAATATGATACAAGAGTATGGCAAGTTTAAAATAGCAGTGCTTGGTGAGCACCAGAATACATTGCTCACCTCAACATTTCCCTTTTTAACGAAAGATGGGATTTTCTAAATTCATTTCAACCTGTCGAGCAGCAATTTAAATTGTTTAACGACACTCTAAATTTCCACATTAACATCTGCTGCCCTACAAAAACGATCAATGTTTGCGCACAAATTAAAAAAAACAACTGGATCATAACGGGTATTTTAGTTTCTAGAGAGAAACTAAAATTCTTCTCCAAAGTTTATAAAAATACTTCAAGCGAAAAATTCATTTTTTTTATATAAAAAATAAAATATCTCAAAATCCATTCTCTCTTCCAAACATGTTTCAAAAACAATTTGGGGCATCATTAACAATAAAACAAAAGCTCAAAAACAAATTAAAATTAAAATTGGGGATAGGCTTGTGGAGGATGAAACAGAGATTGCCAACCAGTTCAATGGATTTTTCGCATCCGTTGCTGGTGGGCAGAGTCCTCGGCCATCTGAACCCCAAGTACGCCCCTCGCGAAGACAGAGCCCCACATCGTCAATGGCGTCGGCTCCTGTCGTTGAGGACGAGCTTCACCGAATTATTCAGCAGCTCCCAGCCAAAAAATCAAATGACCTCAATCTAAATTAAATGTCCCCGTGGCTCATACAAAAATGCTGCAAGCATTTAGTGAGACCTTTAACTCAATTGGTAAACTATTCATTCCAAACAGGAGTGTTCCCCTCTCTCCTGAAAATTGCTAAAGTTGTTCCACTTTTCAAGAAGGATGACCCAACTTCAATCACTAACTACCGGCCTGTCTCATGTTTGCCAGTGCTGAGCAACATTTTTGAAAAGCTTTTTCTTATAAGAATGCTTCGGTTTTTGGACAAATGCAATCAGCTCTCCAGGGAACAATTTGGATTCAGGAAGGGCAAATCGACAACAGACGCAGTCGTGAGTCTTGTCGATATGATTGTAGAGGGGATTGAATGACGTAACCACACAATGGGTGTGTTCTTAGACCTCTCCAAAGCATTCGACTTCGTTGACCACGGTACACTCCTTGACAAACTTGAGTCCCACAGTATTCGAGGCGTGCCTCTTAAATGGCTTAGTTCGTTTTTAACTCACAGATCCCAAGTTGTTCAGATATCTAGCAAGTCGTCCAAATAAATAGAACTGAGTTACGGAGTCTCTCAGGGATCCATCCTCAGTCCTGTGCTTTTCCTGCTTTACGTCAATGATCTTAAATCATCGCTTCTGCATGGAAAATTAGTGCAGTTTGCCGATGATATGACTCTCTTTTTCAATGCAACGTCATCAAGTGAAGTGTTGGAACAACAGGCTTATGTTGATATCAACAACTGTGTCCAATACTTTCACAGCCTCAATCTTACAACAAACTCTAAAAAAACCAACGTTTTGAATTTTGCCTTGCGCACCGCAGGCAACCAGTGTGGGCCTGCCATTTTGTTAGATGACTCCACACTGGAAGAAGTCAGCTCTTCAAAATTCCTAGGAATGCACCTTGATCGAGGGCTGACTTGGAATGAGCATATTGACTATGTTTGCGCCAAAGTCTGCTCTGGAATTTATGTTCTGAGATCTTTAGCCAAATACTGCCCGAGTCAGGTACTGATTACGGCGTATTATGAACTGATTTACCCCCATCTGGCTTACGGTGTGGTCCTTTGGGGAGCTTGCGCAAACACACAGTTTCAAAGAGTATCCAGACAGAGAAAAAATCAATTCGAATAATCGCCAAAATCAAATTTAGAGAATCGTGCAGAAAAGCTTTCAAGAAATTGCAGCTGTTGACTCTGCCGTGCCTCTACATTTTGGAAACAACTTTTTTTGTATGAGTAAATGTGCCTTAACCAAAGGCCGAGACATACACATGTATGAGACACGTGGTAGTGCTAACTACCGAACTGGGAGACACAGAACGGTGGTTTATGAATGCCTGCCCTCGCAGGCGGGTGTTCATTTCCTCAACAGACTGCTCAATTCAATTACAGATGCCCCAACGCCTAAAGCGTTAAAGACTCGCCTTAAACGCCTATTGGTGTCACAAGCATTCTATAACGCAGGTGAGTTTTTGGCATTCGACTGGTAGACCGCCCAATTAGAAGACTGACTCCGCTGTACTAAGTGGGTAGCATTGGCGATGGATGAAAGAGGCGTAACTGTAAAATTGCATGTGTGAGTATGTATTGTTGTATGAATGTTAGACATTTTAAAAAACCCCATGACGTTTGCCATACAATGTAAATATTATCTTCGCAATAAAAAAGATTTGATTTGATTTGAAAATATGTTTTTATTTACAAAGTTAATTTTTTATAAATAAACAAATGTCACTCCATGAAGCTAAAACACATACAAGTGCTTTAAAATTTCACATTTTCATCTTCAGCCGTTTCTATTTGGAACCGACCCCAAAATTAGCTAAACTTCGTATTTTAAATGCTTGAGTAATGAAACATAACTTAAAACAATAATTTCCAAACCCAAGATCGATTTTACCACCTTATCTCGGGACTAAAGATGGCTCTCAAAATTGAGACAGATATATCTCAAGATTGCAATTGGTTGTTTGAAGGTTATTTTTGACGATGGAAGGCTTGTGAAGGAAACAGGATTTTTCCGGACATTTGCCATCGTTCAGTGAAACAAGAAATCAGTAACACTACGTTTCGAGATCTGCAATCTGATCTCTTCTTCAGGTAAAGAACTAACCTAATACATGTGATTTCTTGTTTCACTGAACGATGGCAAATGTCCGGAAAAATCCTGTTTCCTTCATTGCAATTGTGTTAGCAATTTCTTGGTGTTGTACGAACAAAGAATGACTTGACAGTACATGATGGACAGACATAAGAATAATCAGTTCATAAACATGAGCGATGTTTGACTGTTTTATTTGTTATTCAAAAGTGCAAAGTTAAATTTTTTATTGGATAACACTGTTAGATTGAGACGATTATTTGAACTATTAACACAATTCTTGTCGGAATAAAAGGGATCGACTTTTCCTTAAAAAATGCTTAATTTATGAACAAACACTCCAATAATTAAGAAATGTTATTTTTCTGAGGCCTTTCGTCTTCAATGAACACATCATCAGAGCCTCATAACTGGAATAAAAGTAAAGTAATAATACAAACAATTTAGACTTAAATAAAAACACATGTCATTAAAAATACAAGGATATCAAATTTCAAAGGCCAAGAAGTATGTCTACTTCAGTAAAGAAATATTATTACTTTACTTTCATTTCAGTTATGTGGGTCTGTTGAGCGTTCATTGGACACGAAAGGCCTCACAAAAATAAAATCTTAATTATTGGAATGTTTGTTGATAAATTAAACAATTTTAATGGTTTTCCCTAAAATCGTTGGATGATAAAAGCATGATAAGCCTAAGATAAACTATAGATCCTTAAATCAAGTTTGCACTCCAATGTCACAATCTAAAGGCATATCCGGTTTCGCTTAACTACATGCAGATCTAAGGACGTTGCCCTTTTGTGTTATTTGCTCAAAACGCACTCTGACAATTCGCACGGGCAAAGGCTGGAGCATTTCCCCGAAAATCAAAATCCTTGAACAATGGTTCTCTTCTGGCACCGGCCCCGACTTTTGTCCAGTCAACTGCTGCCAATCCCTCTTTTGTCTTCCGATACCCTTGTGTGCCTCGCCGTCTAGGTTGGCTTTAAATGTAAAGGGTGACTCAAGTGTAAGTTTTAAGTCGTATTCAACAAAGACGCTTTCGATAGCTTAAATAAATTTACAACTTTGTTTAGAAACTAAATTTCTCAGAATAAGGTAAGCGTCACGTAGACCAACTATACTGAGCGTTGAACCCAATAAGCTCCCGATTGGAGTCTGTTATACCGCCAAAACTAAGATAATCTTTCAATGGAGAACTTAACATACTTATATTAATAAATTGTAATACCTCAATTTTCCAACGCGACTAAATTTCAATGTTTGTAATGAAATACGTATACGATATGATGTTTTTGAACAGAATGCATACTTTTAAGGCGATTTACTTGTGTACATATTTTCATAAAAACAAACCAATTAGCCCTCAAAAGGTGGTAAAACTCATCTTTTAGGCGTTAATCGTGATTATTTTTTAACATTAAGTTTTAAACGCAATACTATTCTTACAGGGCGAAGATACAAACGGAAATTAGTAAAAATGTTTTAAAGTTGTATTCATCTTAATTTTCTTCCATAATGACTGAGGTCATATTACTACTTCAAGAAGAAATCCAGTAATTTTTAGACTAATGCAACCAAATTAAAAATAATAGTGTTGTTGAGGTTAAAGCTCTTATTACAATTCTTATAATCTATGGAAACATTTTAGCTGAAATAAATAACCTATAAGGTTTTGTTTATGTTTTTGTTTAGGTTTCCTAAGTATCTTTTAATGTGATACATTATTTTGTTAAAAGTTTTATATGTATGGACTTTCTATAATTCATCTAGTCTGATATATATATATATATATATATATCATATATATATATATATATATATATAAAAGAAACATGAGTCTTCAGAACGCCTTTATTTCCAAAAGTATAACAAATGTCCAAAATATTATCCGCCAACAAAAATTCAGAAATGTGCTATCCTGCATAAATTCAAGATTTGCGAAAAGCAGAGCGATAAATATCATTCCATAGTAAAATAGTAATTGCCTATGGTAAAACTTTATATGCATACCATCGTTCTTTTAACGACCATCACATAAAATCGAACGGTAATAGATCCAATATTAGACAGGCCTCACGACAGCTCCGTTTGTTTATCTCCACTTGCCTGGGGAGTGGATGGATAGGAAGTCTCTCACGGCTTAGCCGTTTTAAGGTAAGGCTCAATATTTATGTTTTAAAATGCTTGCAACATGTTTCAAACCAAGTTATCTAGAGTTGGCAGAAACATATACTTCAGAAACGCAATGGGGACATTAGCATCAGCATCTAGATTCTCATGATAACATTAGACAATAACAATAACAGATGATAAAGCAGAAGTTGTTTGGTTGTTGCTGAGCTTATTCTTGTTGTTTCCCTCTAAACACAATAAGAGGATTCTCTGAAGACTAGTTATCATATTAATGTTTTTGAAAATTTGGTTTCATAACTGAATTGATACTATTATCATTAGTTGCTTCTTAAGAAAATATGCTAGAGAACGTGGCATTGTGCTTCGATAGAGCAATAACCGTAGGATAGTTCAAATCGAAACATGGAAGCAGTACTTGCGGAAGGACCTTCTCTTCAAAACTACAAGGAAGTCGGAGCAATCGATTGCCCCTCTGATGGACACTTTGGGTCAGCATAAAATTGCAAATAATAGCAATCCCATATTTTTTTACATCTTTATTTTAGCTAAGCCTCTTTTAAAACGATCGTCGGGTCCGAGGAATGTCAATCAGCTTTTAATTTATTTTACTTTGTGGCGTTCGTCTTTTGCATATCTCTCTCTGTACGTACACAATGTTCACGACTTTTAAAATATTAAATGTATTATTGCTTCTAAAGATCATTAATTAAATAAATATTAGACTTAGTTATAGTTAACAAAGTTAATAAAAAACTATTATTACACTATTCTGAGTGTGTAACGTTTTAAAGCATTTACAATAATACGGCGGGCTCTGAAATGTATTATTAGCGAAAATCAAAGCAATTTAAGTATATTTGTACAAAAATGATAACCCCGACAGTATTTTTATTTTAATACCTGGCCTATCAGCTGATGCAGTACTCAAAATAATGATTGACCTGTCAAAGAAGTATGACTTTAGCTGCATACCTGTATCCTGTGCTGACAACGCCTGGACTGGACTCCAAGTAGCAGGTATCCACCTGAGGAAGAGATCAGATTGCAGATCTCGAAACGTAATGTTATACACTTTGTAATATACAACAATGGCAAATGTCCGAGATCCTATTACCCTTTCAAAGTAGTTTAGTTTTAAAATTTAACCGAGGCAAGAAGAGTACAACTTTAGATTTAATGTTTGATTAATTTTCCTGGATACATTTAGTTTTTTTTATTTGTTTCACTGAACGATGGCAAATGTCCGAAAAACTCCTGTTTCCTTCACATTTAAATTGTAAGAGGATCAGGACTGTGTTGCGCTAAATACAAAAATAATTGTGGGAGCTCCCTAAAAACAGTCCAGAATATACTTAATCACTAAGAACGCACAATACTTAAAACTTTTATTTTTTTAGGCCTTTCGTTAGCAAGGCTATCTTCGTTAGACACATCACTAAAAGTTTTGTGATGTGTCTGAGGTAAAAGTTTTAAATTGTATTGGTTGGCGTGTTCTTAGCGATTAAGTCAATAAGCCAATAAAAGCTCCATCTTCAATAATCCAAAATGTGATTTTACCAGCTTTTGACCGTTGTCTCTCCAAAACTAGAGACTTGTAAAAATACCTGCAAGTATAACGTCTTAACATTACATGTTCTGTTCGAAAACGTCATAAAATATTGAGAATTATAAAAAAATTAAATTTGTACCCCAGTAGTGGAAAAATGACAGCCATTTTGATGTAAATAAAAGTATCTGAAGTAAAGGCATTTGACATCAACGCTCTGGAATTTTATTGTGTCACGTGATACGTATTATCTCGAGGAAGGTCCTTCTTTCGTCGCCATCGGTGTGATAAGAAATGCGATAAGGTAAGATAAGATAGGATAATATGTGATGAGAAAAGGTAGCAGGAACGAGGTAAATTATATTCCCACAGAATATAAGAAAGAGCCCATTAGTAAAGCTACAGTGATGGTACCATCAATGATTTAAAGCCTTTAAAAATAAGGTAAAGCGAGTTTTGGTGGCTGCCAATAAAGTACAGGATGAGGCAGACCATCCTATGTAGGCTATAGCGGCTGAACCGAGAAACCTATCTTTTTCTCTTCAAAGAATCCCACCACATTTTGACCCCAAAGAATTCTGGAAAATTAAATGTTAACACCCAAAATTCTACAAAATGGCACTGGGGGGGGGATCATTTCTGATATATTTTCAATTTTAAAGATAGGTCGATCCGTACTTCATTTTAAAGCACCCGTACCGCGGACGGGTATTTTGCTTAATCATCAATCACAACAACCAAGCAAATGTCGATATACACATTTATCAAGTAATGTGCATTAATAAATAAAGCTCTAAGGTATAAAGTTAATACGTGTATTCCAAAGATTTTGCAAATCCTGCTAAAGGTGTTTTACAAAAAGGAAGTGGCTAAGCTTGATTAAGAGTTCTCAGTAGACCTATCCCGTTCTTATTTCAGTACAGACTTTAAACTTTCCGAGAAAACAGTTTGCGTCTGTGAGTCAGCATAACAGAGGGAAGAAGGTGGCAATAGAGACAAGAAATCCTGACGCGACGAAAGCTGAGATAACGCCCGTACGGGATGTGGTCTGCTTCAAAACCCACCAACGCTGGTGGTCTGAAAACAAAATTGGACTTCTCATTTTGAAGTCTAATCAGGAGATAATTTGCGAATTAATGTAGGTGTTAATTTTCCAACTGCACACTCTCGGATAAACTTGAAGCTATTTCGGAAGATTATCTTATTAAGAACAGCTAAAACAAATAATAAAATTTAGAAATATTTTGCTATTATAACGTAATTATTCATGATAATTATTAAAATATGAACTATCTACAATGTTTATTCATTTTTTTTTGTAATTTGCTTCTATAGTTACTTAGGTCGCTGTACTATACTATCAGCCTCTTCTAATCCACTTTCTTCTTTTACATTGACTAGATACAGCCTTCAACGATAGAATACGGTCACCTTTCAGCCGTTGGTCCCCAGCTTAAATGTTAGAGAAATTTCGTTCCGTGAGGATATTAATTTGTTTACAACTTAATATACATAATATACACCAGTAACGACTATGGAATAAAAAATAAATTTTACCACCTTTGGAGGATTTTTTCGTAATGGTTATAAAAATAAACCCGAGGGTGAAACTTTCTTAGAATTATGTATTCTGTTCTATAACACCAAATACTATAGATTCCCTAACAAAAAATTCCATTTAGCCGTCATTTAAAAGAAATTTGTCACTTTTTATAATTATTAATTTAAAATTTTTTAAGAACATTATGTGACGATCTCCATTTAAGGTATTTTTGTAACGTGACTGCATATAAGATTCCAACGGTATGGTCCTGGTGTTGATCAGCACGTTTTAATATAAAGGGTTATCCTGTTTAATCTGTGTAATGTTTCTCAAATTCTGATAAATTTTCTTTCCGTAAGCTTTGCTTTAGTTATCCTTCTGGAGTATAGCCTATTTTGGGATTCTACATTTCGGTTTTATTTCAGTTAGAGGACCGTCTATGTATTAAGAATCGACATTACGAAAATCAGACTGTGTGCTTATACAATTCAGATTGGATCTTGACTCCTGGACTATAGTTTATTTATAATTCATATTGATATAGTAAAAACAAAAAGTTACAAAATATGTAATGTCAAATTTACAAAATTGGATGATGTTTACATCATCTGAACGTTGAATTTAGCTCAGTTCACCTTCGTTTTATTGCAGCGTCTGGTATCTGACGCTGTCTCAGACTTGACTCCTGGAATCTGGAGTCATGTTAGGCTGAAGAGTAAAACAATGTCTGCGACGAAGAAGCTCAAAATGAAGTCTTCAGATCGTTTCTCATTGTCTCATCAGATGGACTACGTCACCTATTTATAGGCGTCTCTGATGTCGAAACGGTATGAAGATTCATTTAAAGCTTTTTTATCGCCGACTTTATTTGGATCCCTTCAGGTGAAAATGACACCAGATTCCAGGAGTCAAGTCTGAGACAGCGTCCAGACGCTACTATAAAACGAAGGTGGACTAGAGCTAAATTCAACATTCAAATTGAATCAACCCTTCCTACCATATCTACGTTACATCACATGGTTGTAAATAAAATCAATATTTCGTTTCAAATTTCTGTACAGTTGTGTAGGTAGATATGTTATGATTTTTGTAGGTTTTCACAAATGATAATTGTAAAATCATTCTATGAAACCGTAAGCAAGTAGTTTTGTCATTTTTATGTGACCAGGTAATGTCAAAGGTTCCCATACTCTCCAATGAACCCACTCTCCTCTCTTTTTCGTTTATTTTTGATTCATTGTAAATATGAGTCACACTTTATATTTAACATCACCCTGGACGGTATAACACACAGGAGTGAGGAAGAATAAAGGACGAAGATTGTCAGCAGTTGATACATCACCCTGGACGGTATAACACACAGGAGTGAGTAAGAATAAAGGACGAAGATTGTCAGCAGTTGATACATCACCCTGGACGGTATAACACACAGGAGTGAGTAAGAATAAAGGACGAAGATTGTCAGCAGTTGATACATCACCCTGGACGGTATAACACACAGGAGTGAGGAAGAATAAAGGACGAAGATTGTCAGCAGTTGATACATCACCCTGGACGGTATAACACACAGGAGTGAGGAAGAATAAAGGACGAAGATTGTCAGCAGTTGATACATCACCCTGGACGGTATAACACACAGGAGTGAGGAAGAATAAAGGACGAAGATTGTCAGCAGTTGATACATCACCCTGGACGGTATAACACACAGGAGTGAGTAAGAATAAAGGACGAAGATTGTCAGCAGTTGATACATCACCCTGGACGGTATAACACACAGGAGTGAGTAAGAATAAAGGACGAAGATTGTCAGCAGTTGATACATCACCCTGGACGGTATAACACACAGGAGTGAGTAAGAATAAAGGACGAAGATTGTCAGCAGTTGATACATCACCCTGGACGGTATAACACACAGGAGTGAGTAAGAATAAAGGACGAAGATTGTCAGCAGTTGATACATCACCCTGGACGGTATAACACACAGGAGTGAGGAAGAATAAAGGACGAAGATTGTCAGCAGTTGATACGTCACTGTTCCAAGGTCCTGTTTTCAGTATGTGTCAATATTTATTTTATGCGTGCAATGTGTACAGTATTTATTAATTATCACATTAATATGGCCATGGTGGTCCGCATTTTAACACATGAAACATCAGTAGCTTACGCCTGGGTCTTAATACGTGGTCCTGATGAACCATACAGCAACTAATTTATAGAAAAAGGTTACGCTTAGGCTGTCCGCGTAGGCAGACCAAAAATGTATCCTAAAAATTTGAAAACACGAGGAACTACATTGTACACCCCAAAAAAGATAGTTAGCCATAGCAAATGCCATTATTGGGATATACCAAAGAAAATTGTAAATGGAAAAGTCAGATTACTGTGGTTCAACAAGCCAAAATAATAACATCGAATATCGATGACCTGCCGGTAAAATAACGTCTTCAATTCTATTGTTCGAGTAATATCCTAATCTATGGTACAAACTTGGCTCAAGGAACGTGCATATGAATGCACCCAACCGGTCTTTCCCCGAAATAGCAAATTTCTCCCATTGGAATCCCGAGCACAGTTTGCTGTATATTTTCAGGTCTATTTTGTTAGATCACACCGAAATTTGCGAAGTCCCATCAAACCATTACACTGCAATCGTTATTAATGAGGCGTTTTAGTTTGCAGAGATATAATTCACAGCTACCCCGCACTGATAGCGACGAAAGGAAAACACCCTTCGAGATAGTGCCTATCACATAACCGAATAACATTCTAGAGAGTCTGATCAGGAATGTCTGATTATTTTATTATTTATTTTATTACTCGTATTATTTTATTATTAAAGACTTTAAATCATTTATGGTACCATCACTCTGCAGTTTTTTACTAATGAGCTCTTATATTCTGTGAAAGTATATGATCTCGTTTTACAAGAGAGCCGGCTACCTTTCCTTATCATATCTTATCGTATCTTATCTTATCGCATTTCTTATTGCACTGATGGCGACAAAATAGTACCTATCACGTAACACAATAAAATTCTAGAGAGTCTGATGTCAAATGCCAGAGAGAGCAAATCAAATATTATGTATACAAACCTGCAAAAACGTTTGAGTGGTTTGATTAGGGCTAACAAAAAAGACCCATACTTTAAACCATGAAAGATGATTGGCATAATTGAGTCTTTCCCAGCCTTCCAACTTATCCTGGAAGAATTGAAGAAAGACTAACTGTAAGACCTTATGATATCAACTCTGGGCGCCTGTATCTAGCCAATATTGTCTTATAACGTTCAATTTTAGTTCCATCAGACGTTCAGAAGCCACCAAGCAAATACGGGAGAAGGTTCTCATCCAATGATAATTTTCTGTCAGCAAGCTGTGGTATCACCATAACCATCAAATCGTTTTAAGAGAAGTGGAGCGATTTAAAAAAAGGAAATAATGTAATAAGTTGGAGATGACAAAAGACAAGAAAGACAGATGAAACAAGAGTACATAAAATAGTAAGTACCTCTGATCACACGTAAAGGCCAATAGCAGAAAAATTTGTGGAACTCCTCCTCTAAGTTGCTTCTGTTGGCAAGTAATGTTAAACATATGGGGTATTCTGTACACTCACAGAGGTCCACATCAAAAAAGGGGGAAAACTTATTCCTGAAAATTGACCTCTGTTACGGCTCATGATTTTTCTCGAGAAAGTGTTTTTGAGGGACGTCTTCGACATATTTGATAAACGATTTTAAACGAAACCCCATTTAAAATATCTGTATTTTGCTTCTTGACTTCATATCAAGTCAGGAAATTATTAATACTCCATTGAAAGATACAACAAGAAATATAATTCCAAACGCAAAACAGCAATAAAATATTTGTACACGGTACTTGATATTAATTAATGTTTTACAACGCTTCTAAACTGAAATTGACAGAAAATTATATTTATGCATGTATGATTAATTTTTCCCATTACTCGTACATTGTTAGGTGGAATAACACGAATTTATGGTTAAATATTATTAAAATATTATTTTTATTTATTGTTAAAATATCTAAAAATGTTGTGTTTACAAACTTGAATCGTTGAACACATAGATGATATGAAGAATTTCAATTGTTTCTCTCGGTAAAATTGAAAAAGAAAAAGTAAGTATTCATACAGTGTAAAAACTAAGCTTTATAAAAAATTAAATATATACTCAGAAAATGTTAAAAAATTCATTCAAATTTTATCATAACTCTGTAAAATTCCTATTTAACTTCCAAGGAAGAAGCTATGATATTGTCTTGAAGGAATTTCCAATCCTCCAATTGGTCCATCCCTCTATTCATACATGCCCCACTCTTCCCCTACGCCCCACCCCGCCACACTCTTCAGCTGGATCATAAGGGCCGACGAAGAACTCGCTCCGGCACTCCATCCATCTCCAGCACTTCACCTGCGACACTCCGCCACCTCATCACTCACTTCGAGCACCTTCCAGCAGTACTAGCTGTGGACCAGCACCAGAGAGAAGATCTACAACTGGCGGCTTGGCTTGGGTGTGCTGCTTAACTTATTCTTCAACGTTCTCTGGTTCTCATACAAGACAGCAATGTAAGTAGTATATTTGGTTATATTATTAATTTTTCTACTACCATTTACAACTTTCTTTAATAAAACATAAATTTTAAAATTATAATCGGTGAATTTAAATCTAATTCAAAGAAACATGACGATCCGGCAACTTCAAACTTTTCATAATTTTGTATTTAAACATAAAGCATTTTAAGTTTCACTATAATTGTCTTATATTTTAAAAGAAAAAGTACTGTACTAATCTTAAAATTCATAAAAAAAAACATTTAATAATTTGAGTAAGTACTTTTACATCATTTGTGTAGCTGGTGATGAAAAATGAATTAAATTCTTGCTGCCTGAGTCTTGCTGTATAGAAGTTATACTACTCAGTAATAACATGGTTTTTACACCATCCGTAAATTTTCATTCTTAACACTACATTAGTATTTTATCGTAGTGGCTGTAATTCAATTTAACTTCCGCTTTTTAAAATCTTAAATATTGCTTCCAACCATCCACATCATTATAAATTACATTATTATTTTGTGTTACTGGTTAATATATTATTTTATTCCGAAACTTATGGAAATCCGCCTCCATAGAATACGTTTACTTCCAGTCCTACTACTTTTGATACTTATGATTCTTAGTATTACAAATTACATTATTATTTTTTGTTACTGGTTAATATATTATTTTATTCCGAAACTTATGGAAATCCGCCTCCATAGAATACGTTTACTTCCAGTCCTACTACTTTTGATACTTATGATTCTTAGTATTACAAATTACATTATTATTTTTTTGTTACTGGTTAATATATTATTTTATTCCGAAACTTATGGAAATCCGCCTCCATAGAATACGTTTACTTCCAGTCCTACTACTTTTGATACTTATGATTCTTAGTATTACAAATTACATTATTATTTTTTGTTACTGGTTAATATATTATTTTATTCCGAAACTTATGGAAATCCGCCTCCATAGAATACGTTTACTTCCAGTCCTACTACTTTTGATACTTATGATTCTTAGTATTACAAATTACATTATTATTTTTTGTTACTGGTTAATATATTATTTTATTCCGAAACTTATGGAAATCCGCCTCCATAGAATACGTTTACTTTCCAGTCCTACTACTTTTGATACTTATGATTCTTAGTATTACAAATTACATTATTATTACGTGTCACTGGTTAATATATTATTTTATTCTGAAACTTCCGGGAACCCTTAGTCAAAGTCTACATGTTTTGATACTATTAATCCACCGACCAGAGCGCTGTAATACAAATACCGTTTTTTCCCGTAGATGCGTTTAAGGTCGGCAAACATCACCTTACTTAAACGCCGAAAGTAAAAATTGCAAGTTCAGAAATAATACTTACATTACTGAAATGTAACTTACATCCTTTTTTAATACCAAATGTATATTTCTAATAATTCCATTGTATTTTAAAGCCTTTGTCTACTCAGATATATGTTTACAGTTACACTGTTGTTGCCACAGCCAAAAATTGTAATAACGTTTCTAGAAACTGCATCGTTTTTTACTTTAAACTGAAGTCCTAAATAAAATTATTAATACTGTGCAACTCGTATAGGTTATAATGAAACTTTTATATAATTCGACTTAATTTTGGAGATTGTAAGTGGTGTTCATGAAACGCTCATCAAGAACTTATAACATCGTAGTCCATACAAAAAAGACATTTTCTTACTGCGTTACATTCTTAAACACTTGACTTTCCAGCTTTACATCAAACACTTACACTCAAACTACAAAACTGAAACTATGCGTATATTCTTTAGGCCAGATTTATGGAAACCATAGCCAAGCTCAAATTATTTTATCACACAGTTTAGTCAATATTAGTCGTAAAGTTTCCATGTTATTCAAGTACATTAGTTTGGTATTTAAAAAAAACACGCAATTTTGGTAATTGGTAATTGAATACATTTTATTTTGTCAACTTTTGATATGGGTTATGCTATTAGAATTTAGGATTGCCTGCTGTATACTTTAGGATATATTACAGGGAAACCATCGTGTTTAAAAATGTAATAACTCGTTCGGCATTAAATAAACATACGCGCAAGAAAGAATTGAAAACTTGAATATTTATAGATTTCAAGCTTTAAATCTTTATCACGTGACAGCATCTAAAGCTTAGTTTTTAAATTCAAGATTAGTTTGAAATGTTTTAAATGGCAGATTTTGTGTAGTTAACAGTATATAGATGTGCCTGTACGCTTCTTGACAATTATTTCAGTTTAGTAACTGAAAAGGTTAATAAGATACCTAGAACCTATATTTTTTATGGATTTCAACTGACAGAAGAACGAGATTTTAATAGTCGATTACAAAGTACGGGCACGGTTTACTATATATATTGAAATTTGTACTCCGCGCACAGCAGATAGCGCATCTCAATGACATGAAGGCACTGTGCGCTTTCAAAGAGACATGGCAACTAATCCAGATAGTTCCTACAGTATATCTATTATTTAAAACAGATGTACATATTTTTTCAATAAGAGATTCAATTCTCCAGATGTTATATTTTTAAAATAAGTACAGCTTAGTAATATATATTTATCATGCACATTTAAGATATTACCCTTATACCAAATGGAAATATATAGCTTTTAACTTGTAAATATTTAAAACAGCATGATATAGTTGCAATATTTTCTTGTCAGTTTTGTTGGAAATGCTTAATGCTTGAGGTTTAAGCCTGAAACAAGTCACCGTGAACTTCATTATTTACAATGCCATCTGAAGCGTACCAAGCAAATCTAATTAGCTAAATTAGTACATGTAGAATTTTTAAAAATATAAATTCATTCATATACATTAGTTAAGTTAAATTGAACCTTGGAGAAATTTGTAAACATTTAGAGCAGGAATTAGAACGACTCAACTGCAAATAAAAGTAAAGTGGGTTGCACTTACAGAAAACGTACCATAAATATTGTTCTATTTCATTGTTCTATTACAATTTTTTACAGTCAATTGGTTTATAAAAGTGTGTAATACCTTTTTACTTCCTGAATATAGTTTATCACCAAGGCTTTATTTCCTCACAACATGTTAGGTTATCACGTAAAAATTGTTATATGGTTAACAGTAATATTGTAAATTAATTGATCCATAAACACTTTTTAGACATTTTTATAGAAAGCATAAATTTAAAATATACGTGTAACTCGATATTAAAGATAATGGCGAAAAATATGAGGTAGTAAAATTGTTGATTTGAAAACTAATTTAAACGTTTATATCAACTTCAATCTAACGCGTTATTTTTAAAAACCGCGAAACTGCATTATCTGTTTTATTCGGTCCGGTATTATTTAATTGTTATTGCATGACGATCAAATAGATTTATTTGATTTACTTTGGTACAACTGATTTAAAACGTTTTATTGAAATACGACTTTCTTTTGTTTGCGTTTTGTTATTGATCGTTAACATCCTATTTGTAAACTATTTCTACAAAATTTCATTGTTTACATCGATTTAGTTGTTTTTTTTTACTAGGAACTAATTGGCAAGAGAAAACTTTTAAAGTTCGACAACCTAACCTCTTATTGGGTCGTCAAGAGGACAGCAATAAGCACACTACACCAAATACTGTGCAACAGGTTTCGCCTAAGTTCGATGCAAAATTTCAAGTCTATAGATCATTTCATTATTGACTAATAGAGCGACAGACAGTCGTACGGGAAATGACTCTGTACATCCACCGGCAAACAAAAGAGCAATTGTGTCAGCTTACTAAGTGGCAGCCAAACGCTCAGCCAAATTCCATGGTTGGAAATATACCACCATCGAACTCAGTGTTCTTCGTGTGAAAATGAAGTTTGATGCACAATTTCAAATCTGTACGTCAGTTTGTTTTCGAGATATCGCGAGGACAGATAGACAGACAGTCATTAATTAATTTTTTTAGTCCCTCTATTAATAGGCTTCGCTGACGCTCAGCCAATAAATTGTGTTAAAAAAAATTTAAACTACTAACGAGCAAGAACCCGTCACTGACGTCACTTTTTGCGGAATCGAGTCTCGCCAGGTACACAGGTTGAAGATGTAGCTAATAGCTAGCCACAGGAGAGCTAGCTACCGGATGTAAACCCGGGAGCATCAGACCTAGTCAGCACTCTGTTGAGTGCACTATCACTGCTGATAAGCGCCTCCGGACTTAGAGCGTACAGCTGATTCTGTACGCTGTACGGCCCACAAAACTAAATGGGCCTCTTCGTAAAATCGATATTACATGGAGTGGGTCAATTTGACAAATAAAAGGTATTACAGTACCTATATTTTTACTGAAAATAGGTGAATACTGATCGAGCAGTGCTTAGCAGCTAAATGATTTTTACCTTGAGGGATACGATAATTTCTGTTCAGGAAATCTTTACGGGATTCGAACCATACTTTCGTCCTGCCTATGAATCGCTTAAGATCCTAAGCTTTATCAGTCTCTATGCATATTTTTACTGAAATTGAAATATACACTTAACGTTTTGAATTGAGATGTTTACTTTGCATCTCAAGTAACTATTACAGTTTTTCCGATTAGATACAAAAATTTTTAAAATGATAACCCTTCCCACTGTGTAAGATCCTCTAAATATTTTATACGTGCCTTTGAGCAGGTCCCGTTGAACCTTAAGAATCCAAAGTTATTCTTTCTATCTGTAGTCATTAAAAAAATTAACAGTGGGCAATGTTTTACCTACCAGTTAAGTAGTATACATATTTTGTGACAGACATGTATTGATTGTTCAACATTTTTATTAAAATTATTCATGTGATTTGACAAGAGGTTTTTCGTTTTTCAGATGAACACGGGATTTATCACTCTGATACTCGTCCTGCATGCGGTGTCCTGTCTATCCTTCGCTCCCCTCCGGTACCCTCTACCATATCCTTCTTTCACGTCAACACGTGAGGCCTCGTTGGACCTACCGCCCCGTTCCGATTCTCCAGGAAACACATCACCTTTGACTTCATCCATCTTTCCTAGCACATCCGCCCTTCCGAAATCGTCTCCTCTTTCTTCTTCTAGAGTAATGTTACCCTTCCCGATCACTACCGCCTTTCCTGTACTATCTACCTTATCCCACCGGTCAACATCTACCTCCTCACCGTCACTTTCCGAGGAAGAAGTCGAGAGAGTGAAGAGCATCTCCCGCCGCTACTGCGGTCCAGGAATCCCGAACGTTCTGCGAGTTGTCTGCGGAGGACGTTTACCGCAGGGACGTCTCAGGCGCGGGTAAGAAAACGTCTAACGTTTTATTTTATTTCCAGGGAAACCCATTCAGATTTCGTATGAAACACGACAATATAAATGCAAAAGGACACGAAATAAACATAAAGACCTAATGAACATTCGTAAAAGGGGTTCTTTTTAAGTTCTGGAGGGTGTGGTTATTATTGTAAGAGTAGACAACTCAAACTTTTTTTAAAAGATATTCCTCTTCAATTGCAATCTAACAAAAGATTTTTCCACTTAGTTATTGTTGTATTGATAGGTGCTCAACTCCTGGGTAGGCAACCTGAAATTGCCTAATTGCTTTCTGTAATGTTGTCAAAAGCAATACCCCACGCAAATTCATTACGAAATCACGAACATTAAAAGCCATTTCTCGAACTTCAATATCAGTAAAACTATAATGGAGAAGGTTATGTTATGTTTTTATAGCACAAGCAATATTCTTCAACCAAACAGCTGTTTTCAACAATGAGCGTTATTAAACAGGTGTTCTTCAAAACTGCAACGCAGTAATCAAATCATTCAATTCAAGAAATGAATTTTTTATAGGAAGCAAAATGGTAAATTTTTCAATATGTCACCATTCTGTTTCTACAATTGTTAGGTGGCTTTCATTTTCACTGAATATGTTTAAAACCTACTTTATTAATTGTGTAGAGTTTGAAAATGTTTTGGTTCATAAATGGGCAAGTAATATAACATCATACGTTTAAAACCTTTTCGTAGGACACTTTGTATATTCACTCCCAGACAATGTGTTCACCGTCATGTTGTGTGTTCTAGGGGCTTGGGCTTGGATTGTGCGACCTACTCCAGGCATAGTGGACGAATGTTGCAGAGCAGAATGTAATCTGGAGGTCCTCACTTCATACTGTGCCCCAAACGTCACCCCCGACATTGCCACCTTCGCCAAGTACCATGAAGGGATTTCAGAAGGGGCAATTCGCTACGCAGATTTCGAGGAATTCCGATGATAAACGTAATAGTACCAAAGACTGAAAGCCAAATACGTACATTGCACTTATTCCATATTGATTTTTATTTTGTGATATAATATATTATTTTACTTATTTTGTAAAAATAAAGATAGTAATTTAAGTAAACACTTTTTATAATTGTATTTATTCCTGTATCTCCCAAAAATGAGTATGAATCAATGATCCTGTTGAGTGCACTTGCTTTTTGTATGGGCACCCCTTGTGAATGTGACTGTTGATTCTGGTTCTTACATGGAAGATCTGGAGTTTTTTAAATCTCAAGAATTACTCTAAGCTGTGTTCTCGCAATGCATTAACAAGTTTACTACTACTCATAACTTGTTGCACATGTAGAATACTTGTACTCAAATTTGCATTCCTTTACTCACTAACACTTTAGAATTATTCTTTGAAATATTATTGGTTTTAAGATATAAGACTTTAAAAGGGAAATACTAGTTTCTATTTTTTCTATTGTTATTGAAAATTAGTGATTTTAAATTTCTACTGGAATAGAGAATTAAGAGGCCCACACATTCATAGTGGGATACAACTCTTAAATTAAGTTTTAAAGTAAGCAGTGATGAGAAATTAGAGTACTTCAATGGATGTTAAAAATCCCATAGCAGAGTTTAGGCACTTTGGCACTTTCTAGTGAGTCGAAAGTGCGTCGTAACAGCTGATGTACAAACAGCAATGACTGCAACGTTTTCTGGTTCTAGTTTTTCTCACATAAGTGCATAGCATCGGTTAGGGAAAATTGATGGTATTTAAAATTAATTTCCGGGTGTGACAATGAAATGAAAAACGTATTAGATAAAAATGTAATATACTGATGAATGATTTGGTACTGATTTACCTTTGAAGTTTGTGAGTTACCTCAAGCACGGGGTGGGGGGGGCAGGAAGGGTGAAATTATAACAGGATTTCGGACATTTGCCATCGTTATAGGTTATAAAAGGTATAATACAACGTTTCGAGGCCTAGGATCTATCCTCTTCGTCAGTTTGGGGAGGTATTAAAACATACAAAATTAACGAACAGGAAGAAGTAAAGCAGGGAAATAAAAGGGTTCAGACTTATCCAAAAGGTGCTTGGAGTCTAGTCCAGGCGTTGTCACTACACAGGAAGTCCTGAGCACAAATCACAAGTTGGAGTATAACAATCACACCAGCACAGGCTACAGTGGGATACTAACAAGACAGGGTGGAATGTATAATATATCACTCAAATTTTAACACGTTCACGACGGCGTGTACCATATCGGGTACACGCGATCTCTCGCCACTTCCATCGTGTACCCCATCGGGTACACACCGAGCTTTGCCTGTTTCGGTAGTTTGTTAAACTTGATCCCGCGCTTAAGTAAATACCTCATACTATCGTGTACCCCGTTGGACGCACGATTGCTTAATTTGTAAGATAAATTGATTTTTAGGCACCCCTTGAGGTACACGGAGAAACATGTTGAAATATTTCTTTCTGTCAAATTGTGAAGCCTACATACGTTTCTAGTTATATTTAGACGTTTGAAGTAGAACAGATTACGGGTTTTTTCCACTATTATTGAACAATTCAATGGTATATTACATGTCCGGAAATTAGAACGTCGTGAAAGTGTTTTACATTACCTTTTGTACTCCATTTCCGTTGTATAGAAAACATAGTGTGGTGGTAAAAATTATATTTTTGTTTTTGCTTCTCGAAGTTTTGATTGTTCCAGACTTTGAATTTGATGATAACGAGAATATTTTTTGAATCTAACGATTTTAATTGTATATTTACTAAATATAACTCTCTCTGATATTAAAAAATTAATTAAAGTTTGACAAAAATTCATTTTCAAGAGTAATAAGAGATAGAAATTTAATTTTGAGTAAAATGCTATTCAGATCACGTCTGCTACATGGATTTTCTGGCATTGATTAGGTTTTCCATGCGTTTATCATTTATAACTACGTCCAGAGAAATTTAAAAGGTTTTAACTTATGTTAACTTTTAATTTTTTTAATCGAATTATGGTACAAAACAGTTAATAAAGTGTTCAGAGCATAAAAGCAATAAAAGGCAACGCGTCAGAATGATGTGCTATGTATGTGTGTGATTTCCGCTATCTATTTAATCCAGAGTCCGGTTGTTTTGAAGCAGCATTAATTGCATGTTTTTTAATATTTTTTAATATTTAAGAATGTTGTGTAAAAGCGCGATAAAAACCATGTAGACATGCTTTCGGATCAAAAAGTATAGATACTCGAGCTTGAAAGTTGCCTGCAAACCAACCGGTAGATGTAACGTCGATCAGGAAACATTTTGGTGGCTAGCGCAGAGATGGTTCGGTGTCGGCGGTCCTATAAAGTCTAGTACTTGTAAGGGTATTGTCTTTAGGGCGCCACCTCATTTGCGCGAGACACACAGGGGGAGAATGAGAAACTATCCTTGACGCCGGAAGTAAAAGAAATTACCTGAGGGAGTAGAGAAGCAAAGGATTATTATTCTCGATTCGAGTGTAAGGCCGGCTTTTACACGGTATCAACTAAGATCTGACCTAGGTCGAAATCATGGAAGTTAACTTATATATAAGTTAGCTATAACTTATAATTAATAATACAGTTATAATACCCAGTACACTACACTCCAGCTTTTCAATAACTTTGAGAGATTATTAAGTAATATTATTAATAATATCAAATGTTAATCACATGATGTCCACGCTGCAAGTTAACACATTAATCAATGAGGCACCTATAATTCGACAATTTGAGCTCAATTTAATGCCAAGGCAATACAAGTAAACGCATCACAATAAGTACACGCATAAAATCACATGCATCAGGGGTTCAAGCCCGAATAAATATAAAATAAAAAATATATACTGTTCATGCAAAATAGAAGTGCACCATGATAAATTAAAGGAAACAGTTCGCTCAAGTAAAACAGCTATACACTAATAAATATACTTCTCAAACAAATAGGATTTAACTATGTTAAGTAATTGGATGTAATAGTTAGCTCGAGCAAAATAAATCTAGCTAATAAATAGATAATTAGCGGTGGTCACGGAGAAAATTTATAAATAGGACACAGATATTTTAATAGAGAATAAATATAATAATTAATCTATCAATGTTTAAATCACAATAAAGACAACCAATATACTATTCAGAATGGTGCATAGAAATACATCCTTAAATTGCCTCATACTTAGTCTGTTTATGTGTCCCACACAAATTAATATGGTATCAACGATACGGCCGAAAGTTGTGTTTAGAGATAGACTTATCGGTTGGAGTTTGATAAGGTCCGATGCAGCTGAAAGTTGTGTTTAGAGATAGACTTATCGGTTGGAGTCTGATAAGGTCCGGCCTGGGACGTAGCGGCGTGTCAAGGTCACTCAGGTGTGAAGAGACGATGCCAGGCGGTCTTAATGCAGAGGAACCCGTCACAGCCAATCTTGTGTCATAGACCAGAACCATTAAACATTAATTCCTCATACCTCATCAAACAATAAATTTAAGGACAATAATTTAGTTATTATCAGTAATAATATAATTTGATTCTCAGAAATAATGCAGAAATGATACTATATTGGTAAGGTTTTAAAGTACAGTACCAAGGATACATTATTATGACACAGTAAGATTAATAATAAAGTAATAATTTAAATGCTGTGCCCAGGCCAATTCATAGCCATTGGGTACGCTACAATCACATTGGAAGTAAATAAATTAAAGGTAATTTTAATTCCAAACAAAAATGAATAATATTAAGCTACTCGTCATCTCATACCTGCCAACATAGACCAAGTAATCACAGGGCCTTGATATAAATATATTTTATAACAATAATTTAAAACTCAATAAACATGCAAGGGAGACCTTCATTTTTAAATGATATGATTCTACTTTACATAAATGGTGGATACTAGAAATATTTTGAGTAAATAGTAAAATAGATTATAGCAGATCACAAGTATTGATAGGTTGCAAATTAAACAAACTGGTCCAGTGTTAATAAATTAGAAGAGGACAAACCTACAAGATAAACATTTCGATTAATAAATATACTTTATATGGTAACAATGACTTGAGATATCTAAATTTGATAATATTATGTCAGATTTGACATGAATTAATTTTCCTCTACAATTCTACGAAATCCAAGAACGATTCTCCATTTATTTAGGTTAAGGTAAACACTATTGTCCCTCTTATTGTGGAAACACTTTAAAACCAGTTAAATGAAGTAGGCCAGTTAAATTTATATGAGGATATGTTTTATTTTCAAAAAGATGGAGCTCCTCCAAATTATGCTCTTCCTGTGCAACAGTGGCTAGATGCACACTACCCGGATCACTGGATCGGAAGAAGAGGATCAATTGAGTGGCCGGCAAGGTCTCTAGACTTAACACCTTTATTTTTTTGGGTCACTTGAAATTAATAGTTTTTAAAACACATCCCACTGGTGTCCAAGACTTGAAAAACAGGATCACTGCTGAGTGCAGACGCTTAACCAGAGAAACTTTTAGAAAGGTTAGGCAAGAATTTGAAAATGGGTTCTTTTTTTGCTGGAACAACAATGGCTACCAATTTGAACACTTGATTTGAAGTTTACAAAGGCTTTACAACAGTATTCAGTGAGTAATTTTGTTGTTATTAGCAGTAGTACAGTAGTTTGTAGACTAATAACTGTTGTGTAAGAAATTACAATTTTGGCTGCCGATACCAAAAGGCTTGGCTGTTTAAAGTAAGATATCTTCCATAATTATATAAGCTAGAAAAAAGGCATAGAATTGGAAGTAATATTGTTCTTATGTGGTAGAACCCAAGGTCGTTTACACGAGGCCTTTCAAGTGTCACGGGGGTTTCCCTGGCGTTTGACCACCACCTTTGACAATAGACCTAATACCTCCTTTGTCGGTACCTCAAGTCAACGTTAGTAAGTTGTTCTCTCTTTCCTTTTGAACGTGTAGTCTTACCTTGGTTGGTTAGTTCCTCCTGTGACGTCGACACCCCCGTTCGAAGAAGGTGGGCCGGCTTTCTGTTCTGACACTTACTCTTCTCCTCAATGCTCTTGTGAATTATTTATTGATCCCTTGGTACCCTTCAGCTTTCTCTAATCTTCTTCCATTCTAGAAATTCATCCTCTCCTCTTTTCCAAGAATCCAATGACAGCCAAAACACTGCGTCCACTACTAACTATAGTCTTACGATAAACTTACGCTATTCACACTGAGAGCGTTGCCTTGGCATTGCTTCTAAGTCTTTATGAAACAATCAAAAGACTATTGAAAGTTAACCGCAAATTAATCAATAGAGCTACAATAACGTAAGTAAGTAGAGTTATAATAAAAATTTAGTTTATTTATTTCTTTCTTTTAAAAACATAATAATCTGTTGCAGTTTACGTGTAATAAATAGCAGAGTAATATATTATAATAGTATATTATATAATATAGTAATATATACGAGTATTATCCCATTGATTGAACAAAAAGGAAGTCGACATTTTCTGCTGCTTTGATATATATATATATATATATATATATATATATATATATATATATATATATATCCATTAACAATGTATACATTTTTAAGGACAATTTGATGTTCTTAACAAAGAGTAAATACGGATAATTAATACTAACTTACTGCGTTAAGATCCTATGAACGCAGTATTACTGTAAATGGATACGAAATTATTCATTAGCATGATGCTTTGTTTCTCATATAGCAACATACTGTTATCGTAGTTTGCTCCAAAAAGTAACCAGAACTCATTCATATTCCATAATCGAAGTCGAGCATTAACGACACATAAATTTATTTATTTTTGCTCTAAGTGTTCAACTGTTTATCCGAGCCAGAGACCATTTTGGTTATTTTCGTTCCTGAGATCGTTGGAATAGACAAATCTTAGCTCTTTGGCACTTAAACCTTGGGATGTAACGTTTGCAGTACAATACAATTCATTCATCCCAATTTCAATCCAATAAAAAATCATTTGAATACTCATAATCAGGAAACATTGTTCGTGGTGTAATATTTATCCCTACAGTGATCATTGCAATTCTATTATTTGGGTTGATTAAATCATAATTTATGGTGCAATATCTGCTTTAGTAAAATATTTCACCGAATTTAAGGTTACTTTGACCGAACAAAAGAACAAGAAAAGAAGAAGCGCGTGGCTTGAGTATGGAATGTGAATTAACACGCAATCAAATATGTTGCAAGCAAGTAAGCGTTATTTGTTCCACAAATACAAACAATATTTTCTAACACTCAAACCTATAGTCTGTATGATGTAACCTGTACCCTGGACCTTTTGGCTATCTGGGACTAGATGTGGATTAAATCAGTACGAACCTGTAACCCTTACTTCTGATACCGTTACTCGGCGATACTGAGTACAAATACTGGTTTAGATACTGATTTACCGAAATAATCAGTATCTAACAACAACAAATAAATTCAGGAAACCCTGAGTGTAACTAACACTTTGTATAAATGGTATTACGTACAACTACGACAGTAATTATAAAATTGAGAAATCCTGAGTGTAACTAGCACTCTATCTAAATACTATTACGTACAACTACGACTTTAATTATAAAATTGAGAAATCCTGAGTGTAACTAGCACTCTATCTAAATACTATTACGTACAACTACGACTGTAATTATAAAATTCGGGAAACCCTGAGTGTAACTAGCACTCTGTCTAAATACTATTACGTACAACTACGACTGTAATTATAAAATTCGGGAAACCCTGAGTGTAACTAACACTCTGTCTAAATACTATTACGTAAAACTACGACAGTAATTATAAAATTGAGAAATCCTGAGTGTAACTAGCACTCTGTCTAAATACTATTACGTACAACTACGACTGTAATTATAAAATTCGGGAAACCCTGAGTGTAACTAACACTCTGTCTAAATACTATTACGTAAAACTACGACAGTAATTAAAAAATTGAGAAATCCTGAGTGTAACTATCACTCTGTCTAAATACTATTACGTACAACTACGACTGTAATTATAAAATTGAGAAATCCTGAGTGTAACTAGCACTCTGTCTAAATACTATTACGTACAACTACGACTGTAATTATAAAATTGAGAAATCCTGAGTGTAACTAGCACTCTGTCTAAATACTATTACGTACAACTACGACTGTAATTATAAAATTGAGAAATCCTGAGTGTAACTAGCACTCTGTCTAAATACTATTACGTACAACTACGACTGTAATTATAAAATTGAGAAATCCTGAGTGTAACTAGCACTCTGTCTAAATACTATTACGTACAACTACGACTGTAATTATAAAATTGAGAAATCCTGAGTGTAAACTAGCACTCTGTCTAAATACTATTACGTACAACTACGACTGTAATTATAAAATTGAGAAATCCTGAGTGTAACTAGCACTCTGTCTAAATACTATTACGTACAACTACGACTGTAATTATAAAATTCGGGAAACCCTGAGTGTAAACTAGCACTCTGTCTAAATACTATTACGTACAACTACGACTTTAATTATAAAATTGAGAAATCCTGAGTGTAACTAGCACTCTGTCTAAATACTATTACGTAAAACTACGACTGTAATTATAAAATTCGGGAAACCCTGAGTGTAACTAGCACTCTATCTAAATACTATTACGTACAACTACGACTTTAATTATAAAATTGAGAAATTCCTGAGTGTAACTAGCACTCTGTCTAAATACTATTACGTAAAACTACGACTGTAATTATAAAATTCGGGAAACCCTGAGTGTAACTAGCACTCTATCTAAATACTATTACGTACAAACTACGACTGTAATTATAAAATTCGGGAAACCCTGAGTGTAACTAGCACTCTGTCTAAATACTATTACGTACAACTACGACTGTAATTATAAAATTGAGAAATCCTGAGTGTAACTAGCACTCTGTCTAAATACTATTACGTACAACTACGACTGTAATTATAAAATTGAGAAATCCTGAGTGTAAACTAGCACTCTGTCTAAATACTATTACGTACAACTACGACTGTAATTATAAAATTGAGAAATCCTGAGTGTAACTAGCACTCTGTCTAAATACTATTACGTACAACTACGACTGTAATTAAAAAATTGAGAAATCCTGAGTGTAACTAGCACTCTGTCTAAAATACTATTACGTACAACTACGACTTGTAATTATAAAATTCGGGAAACCCTGAGTGTAACTAGCACTCTGTCTAAATACTATTACGTACAACTACGACTGTAATTATAAAATTGAGAAATCCTGAGTGTAACTAGCACTCTGTCTAAATACTATTACGTACAACTACGACTGTAATTATAAAATTGAGAAACCCTGAGTGTAACTAGCACTCTGTCTAAATACTATTACGTACAACTACGACTGTAATTATAAAATTCGGGAAACCCTGAGTATAACTAGCACTCTGTCTAAATACTATTACGTACAACTACGACTGTAATTATAAAATTGAGAAACCCTGAGTGTAACTAGCACTCTATCTAAATACTATTACGTTACAACTACGACTGTAATTATAAAATTCGGGAAACCCTGAGTGTAACTAGCACTCTATCTAAATACTATTACGTACAACTACGACTGTAATTATAAAATTCGGGAAACCCTGAGTATAACTAGCACTCTGTCTAAATACTATTTACGTACAACTACGACTGTAATTATAAAATTCGAGAAACCCTGAGTGTAACTAGCACTCTGTCTAAATACTATTACGTACAAACTACGACTGTAATTATAAAATTCGAGAAACCCTGAGTGTAACTAGCACTCTGTCTAAATACTATTACGTACAACTACGACTGTAATTATAAAATTCGGGAAACCCTGAGTGTAACTAGCACTCTGTCTAAATACTATTACGTACAACTACGACTTTAATTATAAAATTGAGAAATCCTTAGTGTAACTAGCACTCTGTCTAAATACTATTACGTAAAACTACGACTGTAATTATAAAATTCGGGAAACCCTGAGTGTAACTAGCACTCTATCTAAATACTATTACGTACAACTACGACTTTAATTATAAAATTGAGAAATCCTGAGTGTAACTAGCACTCTGTCTAAATACTATTACGTAAAACTACGACTGTAATTATAAAATTCGGGAAACCCTGAGTGTAACTAGCACTCTATCTAAATACTATTACGTACAACTACGACTGTTATTATAAAATTCGGGAAACCCTGAGTGTAACTAACACTCTGTCTAAATACTATTACGTAAAACTACGACAGTAATTATAAAATTGAGAAATCCTGAGTGTAACTAGCACTCTGTCTAAATACTATTACGTACAACTACGACTGTAATTATAAAATTGAGAAACCCTGAGTGTAACTAGCACTCTGTCTAAATACTATTACGTACAACTACGACTGTAATTAAAAAATTGAGAAATCCTGAGTGTAACTAGCACTCTGTCTAAATACTATTACGTACAACTACGACTGTAATTATAAAATTCGAGAAATCCTGAGTGTAACTAACACTCTGTCTAAATACTATTACGTAAAACTACGACAGTAATTATAAAATTGAGAAATCCTGAGTGTAACTAGCACTCTGTCTAAATACTATTACGTACAACTACGACTGTAATTATAAAATTCGAGAAATCCTGAGTGTAACTAGCACTCTGTCTAAATACTATTACGTACAACTACGACTGTAATTATAAAATTCGGGAAACCCTGAGTGTAAACTAGCACTCTGTCTAAATACTATTACGTACAACTACGACTGTAATTATAAAATTCAGAAAACCCTGAGTGTAACTTAGCACTCTGTCTAAATACTATTACGTACAACTACGACTGTAATTATAAAATTCGAGAAACCCTGAGTGTAACTAGCACTCTGTCTAAATACTATTACGTACAACTACGACTGTAATTATAAAATTCGGGAAACCCTGAGTGTAACTAGCACTCTGTCTAAATACTATTACGTAAAACTACGACTGTAATTATAAAATTCGAGAAACCCTGAGTGTAACTAGCACTCTGTCTAAATACTATTACGTACAAACTACGACTGTAATTATAAAATTCGGGAAACCCTGAGTGTAACT
>NW_025780052.1:0-72578 GCF_021130785.1 Homalodisca vitripennis
GGTAGAAAATAACTATTACGTGTTGTGTAGTTATGATGGGAGATAAAGGGATTGGACTGTATTCTTTTATATGTTTGAGTTAAAACTTCCATTATGTAAATACTTCTTACTGTTAAAATTTGAAGATTAAAAAAATGTCCTCTACATGATTGATTAAATTTCAAATTTCCTAGAATTCGGATTGCTCTCTTTTGAGTTTTGAAAACCTGTTCAATAAATGGTGAACTTCCCCAGGAAACAATTCCATATCTCAACACAGATTCGAAATAGCCAAGATAAATAGTTTTTGCTGTTCTTAAGTCAGTCAAGTCTCTAATTTTACGAATAGCATAACATGCTGAAATTTAGTTTCCCATTTAACTGACTGATGTGATTTTTCCCATCTAAGATTGTCATCTAAAGTAACACCAAGAAATTTACAATTTTTTGTAGAAGTAAGTTTACTTTGGTAAAAAGTTATTTCAAGTTGTTCTCTAAAGTTTCTAATAAAGTGAAAATTAAGTATGGATGTTTTGGAAATATTTAAGGATAGTTTGTTAGCTTTAAGCCAGTTAAAAATCAAACTAATGTTATCATATAATTTTTGAGATAGTTCAGTTTTATTGTCAGATTTAATCAAACTAGTGGTGTCATCAGCAAAGAGAATTAATTTGTCACATAAATTGAACTGCTTGGGTAAGTCGTTTATAAAAATTAAAAATAATATTGGACCTAAAACTGACCCTTGGGGTACGCCTGCCTCCAAATAGCGGGCAGGAGATAGATATTTATGGACAGAACCAGCACTGTTTTGAACTATCTCTACAACCTGGCTGCGATCCCTCAGAAAGCTACTAAACCAATTGAGAGCAACTCCTCTGATGCCATAATACTCCAATTTATTTAACAAAATTTCAATTGGTCTACACAATCAAAAGCCTTCTGGAGGTTACAGAACAGGCCACAGGTCGACTGTCCCTGGTCCAAGGCAGTTAGCACATAATCAGTTAAACTTATGATAGCATCTGAAGTTGACAAATTAGATTGAAAACCAAATTGATTTTTTATTTAATTATTGAGAATGATTTTAAAAAATTTTCAAGCCGTAATTTTGCAATAGTTTCTAATAATTTTGAAAAAACTGAAAGAACTGAAAGGTCTGTAATTTTCTGCAAGATTTGAATTATTGTTTTTAAATATTGGAGTTACTCTGGCTACCTTGAGACATTCAGGGAAGACTCCGTGAGTCAGGGAGCTATTCACCAAAGAGCAAAGAGGTTTTGACAGGATGTGGATGTGTTCCTTCAATATCCTTGGAGGTATTCCATCCAGGCCTGGTGACTTACTTGATTTAAATTTACTTATAACTTCAATTATCTCTTTTTCCACAAACAGGATAGAGATAAAATGAACCATTAACAAATGGATTTGGCAAAAAATTTTGTGGATCGTAATGCCTTGAATTCAGCAAGTCAAGTTGGTTTGAGATAATATGAGGTACACTTGTGAAGTGCCTGTTAAATGCTATTGCAACATCCATTGGCTCAGTAATATCTTGTCCATTAACAATTAGATTAATGTTTTTTACAGAAGCGAATGATTTAGTCTCTGAATTAATGATATTCCAGGTTGTTCTTGGAATATTTTTAGAGGATTGTATTTTATTTACTAGGGGTTCTCTTTTTGCGTAAAGGACTATTTTCTTATGATGTTTAAGGTAAGTTTTTATATTCTTTCCAGCTATTTTCTGTGTTTATTGACTTGGCTCTGGCAAACAGCTCCCTTGACAGGACAGCACTTGCCCTAACCACATCAGTTACCCAGGAATATGGACTTGACTTAAGTTTTGTTATTGTTTTTAATGGGAATGCTAATTCATAATATAATATCAGCTTATCAACAAATTTTGAGAAATTTTGCATCAACCGATTCACCAGAAATCACATCAAACCAGTCCTCCTTTTGCAGAAAGTCATGAAACATTCTATGACCCTGCTCAGAAAATATCCTATGTGTAATTATTTTACTATTTTCATTTTTTAGTAATAAATTATTGACATTTATTTTCAAAATTTGAGAAAAATTATGATCTGAAAAGCCAGAGTGAAGGTTAAGACTTGATAGCAGATTCTGAGGTATGTTACTAACAATATTATCTAAACAAGATTCAACATTTTTGGTAACTCTAGTAGGTTCATTTATAAAATATCTAAAATTATAACATTTTAAAATATTCTTAAAAGCTAAAGACTCTGAGTTATGGTTTAATAAATTAATGTTAAAATCACCTAAGACAACTAAGTACTTTTTCTCTTTCAAAGCTAATTCAAATAACAATTGCAACTTGGAAATGAATATATGAATATCGGAGTCTGGTGTTCTGTAACAACTAACAGTTAAAATATTTAATTTATTAGAATTAGTTGAAATTAACTCTATAGAGGAACATTCAAAAACAAAGTCTTCACTAAATTTACAAATATCATTACGTTCAATAAATTGTATATGATTTTTTACAAGAAGACAAGAACCTCCCCGTGTCAAACTAATTCTACAATAAATTGAGGCTACAACGTAATTTTTTATCTGAAAATATTTTAAGTTTTTTGCTGACAACCAATGTTCACTTATAGCAATTATATCTACATTTACATCATGACTCAGATACTCCAGCTGTATAACTTTATTTAGGATACTTTGAGCATTTTGGTGTAATAAGGTTAAGGTTTTTATATTATTAATATTTGTTTTTTGTGAATCTATACGGTTCTTACAGGTTAAAGAAGTATTGTTTTGTGAATGTGATATACAGGCTAGGTTACTGTTAATATTTTCTTGCGCTGGATGTTTTTTGGTTTATTTATGCATTTTGCAGAGTTCTCATTAGGTGTTGATGCATGGATGTTATGTAGAATAATGTCAGCTTGGAAGGATCACTTCAGACCTTCTAATTGAACCTACACTGGGTACAGCAATAACCGATGTGTCACTTAAATCTGGGCAACCTTATGGATGTTCAGGAGCAGCACATCACTAATAACAAATGTTGAGATATTGGGGTGCAAGGGTAGACTGATAGGTCTTGTCTACTACGGGACATGACTGTTGAAGTTGGTGGAGCTCCCAAGTGTTAAGGGCTGTTGCTAGCCTAGATTTAAGGGTTTGCTACTTCCCTGCTTTAACTAGAGAGACTGGTACAGAGCCGGCTTCCTCATGAATTTCGACAGGTGTGGCTCCTATCCCCAACCTTACTCATCCAGAATATCCTGTCACTCCAGAAGCAGCCTAAAGGTCCTTTTAGGATTAAGTAAAATTTCTCAGCTTTTTGTCCTAAGAGAACACAAAAAGGTTCTCTTTTGTTTGGGAATAAAAAACAGTAACACAGAGCCATGTCTGGAGAATTTGGAGACTGGGGCATCGTTACAGTACTTTTTTTGGCCAAAAATTCACAAACAAGCAATGAAATGTGAGCAGATGCGCTGTCCAGGCATTATTTTCTGATTACTTCATACAAAGTGCGTTGAACTTGTAGGTAGTATTCCATATTGACCTTTTGACCTTATGACAAGAATTCATGAAGCACTATGCCATTACAATCAAAGAACACAGTGAACATATCTTCACGTTCTGCTGTACTTGTTTGGTCTTGTCGATCCAGAATGCCTCCATTAGGAAGATTGAGTCTTAGTTCCTACGTCATATCTGTAAATCCGTGTTTCACCACCTGTTATAACACATTTCAGTGATTCTGCATCATTGTTGACTTAATTTAGTGACTCTTGAGCAACTTCCGTTCTCTGCTGTTTTTGTTCAAAATTCAATAATTTTGCTACCATAAATACGTTCATGCCCAAAACATTAGAAAAAATGTTATGGCATAAGTCAGTTGATATGCCGACATCATCAGCGACTTCTCTAATTATAATGTTCATAACTATTTCTTTCACTTTTTTAAGTTTTCATTGGTCGTTGATGTGCTAGAGCGTCCAGAGCATTCATCATCTTCAATGTCTTTATGGCCATCTCTGAAATGTTATACCACTCGTAAACCCTTGTTTTACTCATAGCAGACTCACCATAGGCCTTTGTTAAAATGTTCAACACTTTTCTACACTGTTTCATTTTTCATACAATATTTGATACAAATTTTTTGACCCAATTTTTTAAACAAACAAAATCACTGAGTTCATAAAATACGTTTAACTTTACCAGCTGCCACTGAGAAAGTAAACGATGAATACAGCTGGAAATTTTATTATACTTCAGACAAAATTGTTAGTATCATATAGTAGAATTAGTCTGAGATCTTCAACTCAATTGATTGTGAGAGATTCTCCATACCCTTTATTGTTGCAGCTCTCCCGATGTGCAAGTGGCCACTCTCAGGTTTGTCAAGAAACTGATGGTGAGCCTCACACCTGCTGAGATGAGTGAACTACTGCCTGCTGTAATGTCTCAGAAGAACAACAAGCGGGTTGAGTTTCGACAAGAGGTCTATGACATCGTGTCCTGGCTGTACGATAATTACAAGTAAGAAAACTATCAGCAGTGAATATTGAATGTCATTTTTGGGCTATTAAACATAAAGCAATTGAGAATACATTGTTTGGGAGAGATCATTGAGATGTTTTTCCCATTGTTTCAGACTGTTGAGAGACGAGAGAGCGCAGGCCCTGATGAAGGAGGCTCAGACTGTACTTGTTGCTGGATTGACTGATCCAGACAAACAATTGCGGGACAAACTCTATGAGTAGGAATATATTTTTTATGTTTAGATCACTTTTAACCCTCTAGTGGTTCATTGAACAACTTATCATAATTCAATCAATTTTTTAGATACAACATTATTTTTTAATTATTAAAAACAGTATAGTAAAAAGAAAATATAGACTAATGTAAATTATTTTTGTACAGTTTAAATATAATTTTATAAATAGTACAACATATAAATTTAAAACAAACACTTCAATAATATACTTTTTTATTTCTGTGAGGCCTTTCGTACTCAAGGAGTACATCATCAGACCTACATGACTGAATAAAAGTTGTTATAATAATAATATAAACAGTTTTGTACTTAAATAAAAACATATGTCTTTAAAAATACAAGAATATAATATACATACTCCATTAACAACAGAAAATTATAAAAAAGAAGTTAAGAAAATAAAGGAAATTACGTTATTTAATGGCTACAAAACTAACATGATTAACAATATGATAAACAAAAAAAAGAAAATTATTAAAGGAAATTCTAGAACAACTCTTTATCATATCAAATGTAAAGGACCTGAAAAATAGATATCTGTTTCCTGCAACAATTTATCTACGGATATGACTAAAAATGATTTTCCTATGTATGAGTAAATATTGATGAAATGATTTTGTCTAAACAAATCATTGAACTAACAAAGTTTCATGGTTAAATGCTCTTTACAGGTTCTGGACTGTCAATGACCACCTTGCACAAAACAACAGTTGCAGTCGTTTGGTGGATATCCTCAGGAAATTGTACTCTCCTTCGTGTGAAGATATGTTTCTACCAATCGTCATTAACCTCTTGCTCCAGATCTGTGAACAGACAAATGAGTTTAACCAGAACATCTTTGATAATCCATTGGAGAATTGTGCCTTTGAAGTGGGTACTTTTGCTTAAACTTGTGGTTGTATTTTGTTGTTGGTTTAGTGAACATGACAAATTAAAAAATTATTTTGTATGTTGTGTTTAGTGTTAAATTCAAATCAATTGTTTTTTCAATTTGTTAATTAAACGTGCGTGTGCTACAGAAATATCATGTGTCAGGATCGTGGCGCACTCAACATGCTGCACTTGTTCCGATGTTTGCCGACACACTGGCCAGCCAACTGTCCTCGTCCTCTCTTGATTCTCTGGACTCTCTCTCCAACATCCAATTCCAGTTGAGGGCTACACAGTCACAGTCCTCCTTGTACTCCTCCAGTCTCATAGTGTCAAGTAAGAGAACATTCTCATTCATCTTGGCACATACTTGGAATAAAATAGCATTTGAGTATAAATCAAACAATTGCTTACAGTTGCGATCTTCGCCACTCTGAGATCACAACAATATGTATGATTTGTTTTCCCCTAAGTAATGTATACTCAACCAGAATGGTTCACCTCTACTTGGTTTATACCTTCCAGTTGAACCCACACTGGGTACAGCAAAAACCAATGTGTCACTTAAATCTGAGTAATCTTATGAATGTCCAGGAGCTGCACATCACTAACCCCAAATGTTCATATTTCTGGATACAAGGGTAGATCGATAGGTCTAGTCTACTGCGGCATATGACAGTTGGAGTTGGTGGAGCTCCCCAAGTGTTAAGGGCTGTTGCTACCCTAGACATAAAGTTTGCAACCCCTCTGCCTGCTTTGACTGGAGAGGCTGATACGGAGCTGACTTTCCCTTCCAAGAAGACATGACTGAGATCCTTATAGACAATAGATAATAGATTTGTATTTCTCAGTCAATACATTGAGAATTGTCATAGATTTCAATATAAAGTAATAAGGTCATCACTAAACTTTTTTTAGATAACACAAAGTTAACCAGTTCTTAATATAAAGATTCAGTAAGAAGTTTGAAACATTGTTGACTATAAACTATCATAATCTAAAATTACTATTACAATTTAAAGTAATAAAAAAACCCCTATTTTATATGAAAGGATCATAAAAAAATTCATTTACCGAATAGTATGCTTTCATTAACAAAGTATTCTTTCTTTTCTTTAAAAACCTTTTGCTGGACACCAATTCTTTGTTGCATTTCAATATTTTATTTTATTGTACAAATCGTATCATTTATGGATTTTTCAAAATTGGAAGAGCTATGTTGTTTTTTCTGTATAAAATTATGTCTGGTATTATGTTTATTGCCGTTTGTATCACGAGAAAAATTATTTTTATGTTTTGTGTAATATTTGCATAACACATACAGGTATAAACTCGATAAAGTCATGATTTTTGAATCCTGAAAAAGCTTCCTGCAAGAATCAGTGGGGTTATCTTTTACTAATAATTCTTACAGCTCTTATTTGTATTAAGAATATTCTGTTAAAACACACTAAAGTTGTTCCTCCCCAGATTCCTTTACCATGAAGCAAAATACAATTTTTCAATACTTCAAAACTAACGGTGTTTGATAATATTTTTTATGAATTAAGCTTCTTAGAATTTAGTTGAACGTTAGTAAAGCCTACAGAGCTCTGAGGAATGTCTCGAAAATAAATTTAGCTGTCGACTTGAAATTTTGTATGTCAAGGGGCCGGAAAAATGTATTTTCTGTCTCTATTGTTTGTCTGCCTGTTTGTCCACAGAATATGTCAAGAATGAAAGGTGATATATACTTGAAATATGCGCGCATGGGAAGGTGTTACATGACACATTGTCTGATGTACTCATAGCCTTGTTATCATAGGGTGTCAACTGCAATTATTCTACTTTATCTTGATCTTAAAAACAAATTTGAGATAACTATAATTGAATGAGTTCTTTTATGTACTTGTTTCAGTGTCAGGCAGTGATGATGAAGAGGCTAGTCTGTACAGTTTCGGAGGCCAGAGTACATCAATGAGTCGTTCATTTAAACAGGGAAAAGACTTTGGGTCTCGTCTCCTCACACCGATCGACACAACAGGTACGTTGTTGAGCTCTTTAAATTTTGATGTACTTGAAGAATTCTGAAACATTCCAAGAGTAAGAGTGAGGGTTCATTAGAAACTGCAATGTTCTTGACGAAGACTCTTGTTAGGTTTTAAAAGGGAAGTTTAAACTTCACTGTTGCCAAAACTGATTACTATGAGATTAGCATTTCACCATAGCCTCATGGAAGGAAATGAAATCAAGGGATTTTGGGTGGAAGGATTGTTATATTCAAATGCAATTCCGGTACCAATATTTGCAAAGTATTTTATTACAAAATAATGAATAAAATGTATTTGTTAAATCACAAAATTTTATGTGTGTCTTCATCAAGTAATAAATGAGATATTCAAAACATTGAATACCCTGTAGAAAGAAAAAAGAACAATTGTTAAAAGAAACCCACATTACAGTCAAGTACCATATTACTGGACTTTTGTGATGTAGTTGTTTTGAACACTGGCTCCAATCATAGTATCAATACTTCTTTTATTACAAGAGAAGAGCAAAATTTATTTCATGACTCATTTTTATAATACAAGCTTTTAAAATTGAATTGTAAACAAAGGAAATCACTTATAAAGATTTATTGAGATTAATAGTTACACTTCCCCTGTGCATTGCACTGTGACGTCAGTGAATCACATGTTGTCGGAATTGAGATTTATTTAATTAATAACGGAGAAATATATTAAACTTTATACGGGAATAAATTTAATTAATTAAAATGAGTTATACATAACCAAAATTCGTGTTTTACAAAGGTACTAAATAAAATTACGCAGAAAAGCCAATTGTGGGATAAAACTTGCATATTGATGACGTCAGAAAGCACATGTTGCTAAAAATTTAAATAAAAAAGCTTTAGAAAAATAATAAAAGAAAACAGAAAGACTTAAATTGATCAATTATAGTGAACGTGATAAATTTCAACAATCATAAGAAAAGAATCAAATTATATTCAATCGTGAAGACGCTGATTTGAACGGGAGAGGGGATGAACATTGTGTGAACCGGTATGTGTAGTTTTTATACGGAGAATCTTTCTTCTCTGTCTGGACTTGAAGCAGTAAGGACGTCTACTCGTATAGATGAAATTTGAAACTGTACAATAGTGCATTGAAGTTGTAATTAGGGATGGGATGTTGTGTTAGTGAACAAAAATCAAAGCAAAGTGAGTAGAATTAGACAGTATAATATAAAATAAATTGACGTCAAAGTCATTTGCTTTGTCTTTCATTGAGTATCCCAGGGCTGCCCAACCTACGGCCCGCGGGCCGAATCCGGCCCGCGAGTCAGTTTTATGTGGCCCGCCTTGTTGCCAAAACAACCAAATTTGTTTACAAGCATTTTAAATATTAAATAAATACAAATTTTGAGAACCAAGCAGTCTAGCCGATTTCACGTAGAACGAGCCGTATTCTTTTGGTGGAGTATGAGTGTTGAAAGAAATAAAGTAGTTGCAGACAGATTTCACTGACTACGGTGGTGGCTGCCGGCTGGCGAATAGAGCGCGCGTAAAGCACGGCACAGCGCGCGGTGCCGCAACGTAACCCCTACCCAACTCAAGGTCACCACTCGCCACGTAATTTGTATGTCCTAGTATCCTAGTAGGATTAATTAAAATCAATGTATTCAATTTATTGGTGACTTTTTTATTTTTCCCTCAGAATTAGAGCAAACGTCTAAAAGTCTGGGTTTATATTTATTTCTACTAAAAGAACCTAAAAACATAATATATTATAAACCTTTACCTAACAACTAATAAATAATAAGAAATTACAATAATCAGGAAACAAGGGCCAAATAACCTTAAAACTCATATTTTGCACAAGATTTCTGGAACAAACCCCGGGCAATACGTTTTGTTTGGGGTTCCATATCCCCTGGGATGTTGGCCCGCCTGGCCATAAAGGCTTTACAATGTGGCCCTTGGGTAAAAAAGGTTGGGCACCCCTGGAGTATCCCATCTACAAAGAAATGTGGTAAGTAAGATAATAAGCTTTCAATTAAAGAATATTACTTTCAAAACTTATTTGATTCAAAGTGATTGATAAGAACAGTGAATATTTTGTGAACTTTAGTATGATATAAACAATCATATTGATCAGAACTTTCAATAGAGTAATATTAAGGTTGAACCATTATTCAACCTACTTAAAAAACCTGAGATAATATAGACCCAGTGCTAGTGATATATATATAACGTGTAGCCTACTTTCATTAATACAAACTACACTTTCAACAACACCACAGACATTGAAGTTTGGTCGTTATTTAAATATCAACTTGGAATAATATGAGTTAGCCAACACAAAGCAAGTCGCATAACCAATGAGGGGCAGCACACTTTGAATACCGATTGTGAGAAAATTTGGACAACAAACGGGGGCCTGGAATGTAGCAAAATCGCACAGCCAACTTGGGACCTGAAACGTAGCAGAATTTCACACAAACGAGGGGACCGTAGCAAGATTCACAAGAATAACGAGATAACTACTCTGGAGAACCAGGTATTATTGCTCACATTGATCAACTGGTTGCATGAAATAAAAAAAGTGATTCTCGGTCTACATTAAAAACCACCAAATAAGCGTGAATAAGGAAACTTGTGCTATCACTAATACTAGTGCAAAGCGTGAAGTATAACAGTCAATTATCACTCAAAAACAACACAAAACATACAGTTTGTAATAACAAATTATTGAGGGACTCACCAAGGCTACATACAAATTAAACAAATATGGTGCGGTTAATGAGATATACCTGTCCTTTTTGGATGAAGTGCAAAATCATACATCAATTTTTGGTTTCTCACCAAAATATGAGGGGTCCTGTTGTTTCATAGGCTTCATGTCTTTAAAAATACAATAATAAAAAACTATTTATTCTCGTTTATTATTTTCTATATTAAGCTGTAGAATTTTCTTCAAACCATTCTAGGACTGTATTTACATTTCCTATTTTGTCCTCTACTACTGCACCTAAACTTTCCTTGTAGCCCAAAAAATTAGTATCATCAGCATATAGAACAAGTGTATATGAGATATTAAAAGCTTAATGAAATAATTAATAAAAACGGCCTAAGAACTTATTCTTGGGGAACTATACATTTTTAATTAGATATTCTTTAACCTTGAATCAGCATTTATTAAAATACTAGTAAATCAAATTCTTTACTTTTATTATATACACAGATTTTTTAATTGTTTAAAATTGCAGTCAAACATCACATTGTTTTAAATAAATTAGAATAGCAAATTTAAATCAATTAGAATAGTAAATAATAGTAATTTGTTATAACAATTCACAATTAATTATTTGTTCAAAAATCTTTTCTTCTGCATTTAGTAGTCAATAGCCAAATTTCCATGACCTTCAAGTACAGTTATGTGTCAAATTCAATAACATTATATAGGTTGTACAGGTGTCATAAGTTTTTAATTGTAAGTCATAACTCAGAATCTCGAATAGAATGCATCAGGTAGTCACAGCCCATAAATTTCTCCCAAGATGTAGATCGGGTCCAAGGAACCGAAGAACCAACAAACTCAGACTCTTCTTGAATTACCTTTCAGAATTATAAATTGTTGGATTAGGATGTTCCTCAGCTTGTAAGACGGCTTTTTTTGAAGAGACTTACGTAATGGTGTGGCAGTATGTAGCTGGTTCTTCTTCTTCTATGGGGCGGCCTATTGCCATTCACGTAAGTCTCAAGGGCCATTTGCGCACCCTGGAAGTCTACCAGTCTACGGTTTAGCAGTTCCACAAACTGCCGAAAACAACCTATCAGGTCCTCCTGGAGAAATTCACCACTCTTGTCTAAACTACCAAAGATGGCATACCACTCCCTTGCTATTGCAGGACAATCAAAGAGCAGGTGTTCAGCAGTTTCCTCCTGGTCATCACACATTCTACAGAGCGGATCCTCCTGAGGGATGCCCACTCTGTGAAGATGCTTCCTCAGGTGACTATGTCCCGTAATCAGACCTATAACCCGAGAAGACATTGATCTATTTAGTGAGAGAAGGTCAGACGCCATCCTGGGGGAAGGCAACTGTAGGACCATTCTGCTCATTCTTTTACCCTGAAGCATGTAGTCGGTTGCTTTCCGTGTGTTCTAGGTATCTCTTTCCCAGTTGGAAGGCGTAAGTTTTTAGTGTGAAGAATAACTTTTTATACAAAGAGCGGTGATGGGGAGAATCCCAAGTGATTGAAAAGATTGTCTGCAGCTTTAGCGAGGATGAAGGTCAGATTCTGAGTAGAATTCTGTTAGGATCTCCTATTGACGAGCCACCCCTAAGAGCAAACCAATATCTGAGGTGAGCTTCAACAAGCGCACAATTTGCAGTTTTCAGTCCCCCATTTAATTTTATGTGTTTGACGACTTACACTCCTTCTTGCTTAGTTGGTTTATGTGATCATTCCAAGTTAATTTACTGTCCGCTGTCATACGATAGAATTGTACTTGGTTGTCCATGAAGATTTTAGGTATGTTCTAAATCTCTTCTTGCCAAAATTGATCTGGACTATCTCGGACAAATTTATTATTAATTCATTAGTTCTGCAATATCTGAAGACTGCTTTTAAGCTGTTTGATGTTCTTGTAAGAAGACTATCTGCTGTGTTGCTGTTTATGAGTAGTGTTGTATCGTCTGCATACATTAAGCTGATAGTATTGGCACTAGCGTTTTGAGTGTTATTCAAATCAAATCACTTTATTCCACATACTTAGAATATACAAGAAAAACAAAGCTTATTCGTATGGAAAATTCCCAGCAAGACTACAGGTCAGAGTGCTGAGAAGAGTTCTTTCTTAAATTTACGTACCATTACATATAAGCTATATTAATGTATGACAGAATAAAATTAAAATTCCTTTAAAAGTATAATGTAAAATACTAACAACTTTGAAAAGAAAGGATTAGAACTAATACAAACAACTTGTCTAACAAACAAAAGCAGGTCCACATATCAAAATTAATTGCTACATATTGAAATTGACAGGTGCCAAGTTTTATGCAAAAATGAAATTAATAACCAATAGTTATACCACAATTCATTAACAGAGCTTTAAACTGGTAATTTAGGTGTAAGGTGACAACAACAGCACCTCTGCAGCCCGCCATCCAACATGAAGTAACCATGCTGTCACCTTTCGCTTATACACAATGACGCTGTCACTCTCTGCTTCTTTAATTTCGTTAGGTAAATTTTGATACAGTATTTGGCCCAGATAAAATGAATTACTATATTCAGAACTATGAATTAATCTAGGAATGCAATAACCGTAATTATCTTTGAGTCTTGTTGCATAACGATGATGAGTTTCAGTAAAAATCATTTGTTTATTACTTCTTATGAATTATAACAATTTTTTAATAAAAAGCTGTCTTATATTAAGCACAGGACATTTCACAAAAAGTAATAAAGTAGGAAATCTATAGCTCTTTTTTAAAATAGTTTTTACTATTGCTCTCTGTGTGATCGCCAGTGGTTCCAAGATGGCAGCGGGAGCACCACCCCATGCCAGTATACCGTATTGTACCACCGACTGCACGTAGGCAAAGTACATAGTTCTTCACTGATCCACCGTCAAAACCTGACCAAGCTGTGAAAATGCATATATAAGTTTCCTTAAGGCTTTATTCAAATACTGTGCGTGTGGGCCCCAGTAGAGTTTATGATCAATGATAACACCCAAATATTTGTACTGGTCCACACGCTCGACAGCGGATCACTGCAGGAATGCATCCTCAAAGTTTGAAGGCCAGGATCAGCTTGATTTCTTGTAACGATGGGCAAATATTTAGTTTTACGAACATTACTGTAAATGAGTTATGGTCAAACCACATTTCAATTTTTGATAAATCTTCCGAAGCATGTTTCAAAACTTTGTCCCATGTGCAGCCGGTAGAGACAACAGCCGTGTCATCAGCAAACAAAAATATTTTTCCTTTGACATTTAATTTTGAGATATTGTTGATATAAATCAAGAAAAGTAGAGGCCCCAAAGTGCTTCCTTGAACAACTCAAAAATCAACACCAGCATTGTCACTTTTGATTCCATTTATAGAAACTACCTGAAGCCGATTCTGGAAGTAACTCCTGAACCACTCTAATTCTTTACTCCTTACACCAACTGCATTTAACTTTGCAATAAGCTTTGCTCTGTCAACAGAATCAAAGGCCGATTCTAAAAATGTAATCAGCACCCCCTTTTTCAACGCAATCTGACTTGAAATAAACTTTGTAATGTCAAACAGAGCATGTGATGTATTTATGTTAGCTCTAAATCCATACTGAACATCAGCAATTATATTATGTTGTGAGAGATAATTTTACAGTTGCTGCTTAACACTTTTCTCTATAAGCTTGGAGAGGGTCGAAAGTAATGAGATCGGCCTGTAATTAGAAAAGGAGGATTTTTGTCTTTTTAAAACACTTAGTGGTTATTTAGAATAATAATAAATGCAAGGCTTAGATAAAATTCTTAGCATATTGTTTATGCGGCTGTATATGTAATCATTAATTTTCCTATAAGTAACTAACCATATTAACTAAAAAAAATACTGTATAACACAGACCTAAATAACCAAAATACATACAAAATACTTTAAAATGGTTTGTACAATAATATGAAGTAAAGAAGAATAACGATAAAAAATTTAACTATTTACCGCATTAAGTCCATGAAGAAGATCTAGGCAAGAGGCTGTATGACAGTGGTAGCGGGAGGTGGTGAGACATTTAGTACTAGATGTTGGGCTGCTGTTGACTGCTCTAGCTGGGCAGTATGCTGGAGGTCCCTGACACGGAAGGAGCGATGATCAGGTGTCAGCTTTGCCATCACCTTGCTGTCGGAAGTCCAGAGAGTTTCCCTCGCTTGACGAGAGCTCTGGCTCCATTGAAGATGGCTCTTGACTAAGGCGTCAGATGTTGAATGAGGTAGATTGGGGTGTTGGAGAAGGAACTTACTAGCTCTTGGGCCGTCATAGAACCCTTCTTCCTCCTCGCCGATAGCCAGGACGTTTTCACATCTCGTGAGATAAAGCACACTACAATGGACGGTGGTCCTCGGTCCACTTTCCTGCCCTGGAGTCGATGTGCAGTGGAGATGTCCACGTCCCTGCAGCTCACATTAAGTAGTTGTGCAATACTTCCTAGAATGTCGTACAAGTTTTCCCTATGTGTCACTGGCACAACGGAGATCAAAAGATTATTCTTCCTAGTATGCTGCTCTAAGTCTAGCATTTTTTGCTTCACGGTAGCGAGCTCTTCAGTCAGTTTCTTGTTCTCACTTCTTAGAGTGTCAACATTTTCACCAGCTTCCCTACACTGAGACTTGACTTCTAAAAATTCAGCTTTAAAAGAGCTAATGTCTGATTTAACACTTAACTTCTGCTTGCACTTCGTCTAACTTAATATTGTTACTGTCCCACCTGTCCTTATTTTCCTTCCTGAAAGCCGCTATAGCATCTAGTATAGTTGAACTGGTAGTCGCAGTCCCGGACTCGCTTGTCTTGCTGCTGTTAGATGTACACTCAACCGTACAACTTTCACACTTCCATTTCTTGTTGCGTGTCACAACTCCTACACACCAGATGACATACAGTAGTACAGTCTGAACACTTTATATCATCCTTAGTAGTTGCACTGATATCCTCATAACACTTCCCGTATGCATTTTTCAACCATGTACTCGTTGAAATAAGTTAGCAGGAGTAACACAGTTATAAATCTACTGACGAATAAAACAAATGAAATAGTTGTATACAGCTATAACTGATTTCAATCAGCACAATAACTCAAAAGAGTAACTTGCGAACAGGTAAGGACAGCCAGGCGGCAGGCTAAAACAAACTACTTAGCCTTAGACCGAAGAACTGATAAGCGATGTGAACACATCGGCTTACTGATAAGAACTATTTGAAAAGTTATGAACAGGATTGGGCCCAAAAAAGATCCCTGAGACACGCCTCTTGTTACCGTTAGCAAAAATTCAAGATAAATAAAAAAATGGAATTAAATTTTTTAAAATTATATTTTAGCATGTACACCATTCTCCTTGTTTAAACATCATGCCATGCAGCAGTGTCGTTTAAACTGAGGTGAAATCAAGTGCTGTTATGATTACCAGATGGAGGCTCACAGACACAGTCGCCAAAACCGACACTTCAACGCAAAAGATTGCTGAAGGACCAGAACAAGGTGGGCCGTCAGATGGCCAGGGAGAACACGGCCAAGGCGGACAGGCAGGAGCGGTTGCTGGCAGAGCGAGTGAAACGGAGGGAGGGAGAGGTGCGACTCACTCGAGAATATCGGAAGGGTGACTTTCCTGACATTGAAATACCACGTTGCAGTGTCATCAGAGCTCTGCAGACATTGGCCAGGGTGGGTGTAGTATGGACACACTTTTGTTGAAAATAGGAATCTATTAATATATTAAAAAGTAAAATTGTTTGTACAATTTTAGTGGAAGACGAAAAAACAAAACGTTCTTCTCAAAAGTTTTTCTGTTTTTAAGGAGAGAAGCTGATTCCCTTTTAAACCTTCTTATTGTGCCAGTCCTCATGGATCACTGATCTGTGCGAGGATCTTATCAAAATGAATAAGGGGGAGAATTGGCACAGTACAAAGTCCATATTACTGATGAAAGTACAACGGTCACAGACAGGATTTGAATCTGCTCTATCTCTAACTTAGATCTAAAGTTTGATGTCTAGATTGCTTGGCTAATGACTCTTCCAAGTCAAAATATAAATTTAAAATAGGATCCAAAGATAATATCCATGGAGTTGGATGTGCAGTTCATTTTACTTTCGAATCAGTAACATTGCCATTTGTATAATTTACGTCTCAATACCTACCTACTTTAAAACTTTATTCAAATGACGGTAATGTATTACAATTATATTATTCAGTCAAGTGCTTATAAATGTTTAAGTAAGTTTTCTTTAAGTTAGGATAAAAATTATGTGATTCTGCTGTACCTGAATTTCCTTTAAGATCAAAATATTAAGGAACAAAAAGATATTATATTATTCATTATTGGCATTTTCTACTCCATTCTTGTAGGTACTGGATTGGCAACTTCATTTAGTATCCATGATAATCTTTGAAATGGCAGTAATGAATTTTTTAAATATCACAACTGTATTGGTGTTTTGAGATTTTCTAAAAAGATTTAAAAAGTACATATTGCTATATACCTTCGTGTAATATAATCAATTTATTAAAAAAAACTTAAAAATTAATTGTGGTATGTGTTTCTTTATTATTATGAGTAAATTGGTTTGCTTCCAGTTCAGTATATTTTGAAAGACTGATATTTGATACTGAAATAATAATATGTTGTATCATCATTGGAATTTTAAAAGTCAATAAATTAACAGAGCAATGTTCTGTAATACAAGCACTAAGTTCCATTAAAAAACTCAAGAGTATTACGGCGTAAGTTATTCAAGAATAGGCTTAAGCACTTGTATATACAATTCTAAAAGTGTTAAGGTCAATATGTTACAATGTCATTAATTACACAAAATTTAACAAATATTTCTTTAAGTATGAATTTATTACTACAATACTATTTATGATGTGATATGTATATAGAATAAAGACAGTTTCTGTTTCTGACCCATAGTAATGTATTGCTATTCCAAACGTCATCTCCCTGATCGAAATGCTACTATTAATGTGGATTTCATTTGAAATACTTATGCAAATTCTCCTATTTACTTGTAGGGTGTTCCATTACACGTCAGTGTTCAAACATTATCTAAAGAAACAAGCAGTAGTTAAAACTACTCAACTCAATGTAAGTGGTCAGCTATCAGATTGGTGCTAAGTTGCTTACAGTTTGTCATACTGTTGACAAGTAACTCATTAGTAATTCATTGAACTAATTAACACTTCTGACTTACTTTGAATTTTAATGCACAACATATTCTATTATGATTTGAACATTTTGTTTGATTCTTATCAATTACTATCAAATTGTATTTATCACTGAGTAAAAAATTAGTGATAACAATAAATTGTAACACTAAACAAAATTCAGTTGGTTATTGAGGTCGGTATCTGTATTGTGTCTGTTATAGTTTAGGTATGGTGTGTCATATTACTTTTTTACCATTAACCTTTTTACATTTATACAATATTTTTAAAATTCCAAAATAAATAAGTCATTTTGTAAATAATTTTGTTGTTTAATTTAACAGTATTTTATTAGCTTTATAATGTTATCGTAAGATAACCGAATTAAGCAATGTCGAGTGTGGCTGCTGCTTGGATGGGTGACCACTGAGCGATCCTGTCCTTGCAAGCAGTCCGTTGTTGTGTTGGGCTCGGAAGTCGCCTTTAAGCTGTTGATCCCCAGGTTAAATGTTAGAGAGGGCTTCTTAGCCCTAACTTCGCTTGGTAAAATAAGACATCCTTAATTTTATTTTTACTTTACTGTATGTATTTATAATTTAAATAATGCAAATAAAATGTGAATTAGAAGACAACACCATTTTAACAGTTATTTCAAAGGATTATAAAGTAAAATATGAAGTTCTATAGTTATTTCCATTCCATTCCCTGATGTTAATTCATTGTTTCTATTCTGTAGGAATCTCACACCTGGTAGTCCAAACAGCTTTTAACAGTTTGGAAGGAAACAATTATTGTCACTTTTGTTAGAAAAATAATGTAAACTGGGTTATTTAGGCTTATTTGAGTCAAAGCTGAGGTACGGAATAATATTTTGGGGATTTTCTAGTGTCATTAACTTTAATTCATTAATTAACTCTACCTCTTCAAAAGAGAGCGTTGAGGGTCATCTGGGGAATGAGAGCTGTAGAGAGCGTTTCCGATCCAGCGGGATCCTTACCTTGCCCTCTCTTCTAATTTTTCAAATCGTTTGAAAAATGTTTGTTTTTTTAAATAAAAATCTTTTTCCACATTTAAATCATGATCTGAACACACGGCACAGAAATTACCTAATTTAAAACCGTTTCAGACAACCTATTCAAAAACTAAATTTTTTATTTTGGCCCAACCTCTACAATTTACTTCCAAATGTAATCAAAATTCAAACAAACGTAAACAGTTTAAAAAATTATTTAAAGACTTACTTGATCGGGAAGGGTTTCTACAGTCTCCACGAGGCTCTTGTGATACCCATGTCTTGATTACACCGATTTTTTTTGTAGTAGGAATAACTTAAAATTGTTACAAGAATTTATTGTGTTTTACCTTTAAATTGTATGCTCTATTGTAAACAGTTGTTCTGTTGCTTTTTTATAATTACTTTGGATACTGATGTCTTGACTTACACAGAAAACCTTTGAGTTATGTTGTGTTGATAAATTATTCTTATTCTTCCTATTCCTAGTAACATTCCATTTCAGAGAGACCAGTTGGTAGCAAGACAGCTGCTGGTGTGTCTGTACAAGGGACTGGAGAAGACACAGGAGAATATAGCCGGACTGTCAGCTGCCCTAGATAACATTCTGAAAACCTCCACCAGACACTTGCCTATACTAATGGCCTCTGTGCTGGAGATGTGCCTGGTCAGACCTGAACACTGCCTTACCCCCACAGCCACCATTACTGATGGTGAGTACCTCTCTACTATTAGATACTACACACTTTCAAACCATGATCAATTTATGCCACTTTTCAGTGAGTTACCTTACCGAACTGTGTTATTAGGATAAATAAATATAACGACTTGTAATCTCATACTCGGAACGTAAAGAAATTGTTACACTTCTGACTTATATGTAGCAAATATTTTTCTGATGCTAGTGAATGAAAATATACTATTTTATAAAAACAGTTGTACACATGTCCAAAAGTCCTATATTATTGACTTTCTAGTGTCTGGGTATTTAATGTGTACTATCGACTTTCAAGCATCTGAATATTTAATGCGTATTATGGACTTTCTAGCATCTGAGTATTTAATGCCTATTATTGACTTTCTAGCATCTGAGTATTTAATGCGTATTATCGACTTTCAATCGTGAGTATTTAATACGTATGACTTGGATGAAATAAATGTATTTTATTATGTTTACGAGTGCCTGTGATACCACAACTTTAATTTTTTAGATTTTACTTTTTACATTGGTAAACCAAATATAAACGGTAATTTTGCTATTCTTCTTAGAACGTATTACGAAGATAATGCTGTGTGGAGTAGATGTTTGGTTTATGAGGAGTGGGGAACCGTTCTGGTTATTTTTCTAGCTCGTCATTACCGTCAGTACAGCCATGACCGAGTCCCTTCGTCTATTGCACAATGGATTATCATAAAGTTTTTAACCAATAAAGGTTTTAAACCGTCAGAAATTTCAACTCGTTTGTGGGCACAGTTTGGGGACAGTACAATGTGTCAGAATAATGTGTTTATGTGAGCGATATCGCATGAGCTCAACGTGTTCAAAACCCTGACATGACTGTCCTGAGAACAATGGACTTCCACCCAGAGTGGCGTTGTCCCAGACACTACATCAGCAGAATCGGCACATTTCTGCTTGTTTCCTGCAAGTTAACTGCACTAGTGACAGACCTGGACTTACAATATTCATATATTAAATTATATCTTTTCCATCTACATTGCTTAACCTAATACGACTGATTTATTGTTCATCATTACAATTAATCATTTAATGTTATGTTGAATAAAAATAAAATATGTTACTGATAATTCAATATTTTAAATTGGCTGATTGAGACCGTATAAGATGTTATCGGTCTAGTCTTACAATTATATGGTGGGGGTCGTCACAGTCATTGTGGAACAACATTTTTTTTAGGTCCACAGGGGGGTGGTGACCCCCAGGTTGAGAACCCTGCTCTAATTGCTTACGATAATACGTTTCCAGTACTTAATGTGACTGTGTGTGGTGACTAGAGAAAGGATTTTTTGAAAACAAAGCCAAATGTTGTGTTTTAGTGTGCAAGAACAGCCACCAGATGTCTCTAGGAGTGTTGTTAATAGAAGCCAAGCTGATGGCTAACAGCGGTAGGCAGCCTCCTACCAAGAGAGCCCGAGGCAGCGCCCATGCAGATGACTGGGTGTACCTCGCAGAGTGAGTAGCCAACCAATCATAGCAGAGATGTACTTGTTTGGTCATTAATATAAAAGACATTTTTATTTATTCCACAATATTAATTTATTTTAAAAGCGCTTTCGCCGGTTAATACATCATCAGTTATTGTTTACAGACAAACATATGTATAAAATAGAAAAAAAACCTGTGAGAAAATAGTTAGAATAAAATTTAAAACTAATTGTAAAGACCAAAAAATAATAAGTTATAAAAGTATTATGTAGAAAAATGTGTTTGCAATTAATAATTTTTGAATGGATTTCTTCTTTAACTAATGGTAGAAAAATGTCACTGAAATTTACGAAAGGCTGGGAAATACATTTATTTTTCAAAACAGTCATACATGCACTTTCAATTTTGTTTCTTTTTGTTGAGGAAGATTCTTTAAAAACTACACTTAATGATTCAAATTTTATATCGTGATTTTCCTTTATAGCATGTTCAACTAATTTAGACTTTTCAATGTTTTCTTTTTTATAATTGTAAATATGTTCTTTTAGCCTCGTTTCCACATGTCTGATGTTTGGCCGATATGAGTCTGTTTGCCTCCACAGTCAATTTTATATATTACATTCTTAGATTCCAGTTTTTTTTGTTTTAATTTTGTTAAGTAACTTCTTAGATTAATTTTTGATTTAAAAACAGTACGGATGTTTATTATTTATCTTACGAATTTTGCCTCATATTCCTTTTACATAAGGACTAATTACAGTAGTGAGATAAATAGGATTTTATTCTTTGTTAATTTGCTTGCAACTTTTGTTTTTCGTCTTACCTTAAATAACTTCTTAAATAACTGATAGTTATTTTTAATCAAAAGTTCTGTAGTATAATTTTCCTTTACAAGTTTGGTCATTCTCTGAGTATCTTCATGTTCTAGGCTAAGGTGAATATTACAAAAAACACATGGTCCAGAACGGCCAAGAGCCAATTATATTCAGTAAACAACCTAAACCACCAGATTTTCATGTGGCTCTATAGGCATCCTCACCATACAACCTCACTAGTTTTTGTTTAATATAAAGCAATAAGACATGAGGTTGGTATGAAATAGGATTGCTTGTGAAGCTTACATCTTATATACCTCCATGAGACTGCCAAGGCAGATATTTGTTTGTGTGTAACAATAGTCAAAGTCAAAACATTTTTATTCATGTTTCATGTTCCATACAATGAAGAGTGTCACAATACATGAATATTAAACCAATTCATTTTAGGATATAATTCTATACTATTAACAAATTTAATTTTATAAAAAATAAAAGAATACAGGTTGTATGTATGAGCTCAATTAATATTTCACTAAATTTATCATTTAATTTAATTTACTTGTCATTTTGATGATTGTAAAACTTCTCCAGCGAATAAAAAGCTTTTTGTGCCAAAAATTATTATAAAATTGATCTAAATTTGTTAGTATCATGAACAGCCTGAATTTATTTTGTAATAATTTTTAAAAACGTTATTCCATCATAGGAAGCTTTTTTCTTAAAGAATGTTAAATTATGTTGAGGCAAAACTACATCATTTTTGTTTGGCATATTATAATTATATATGTTACTGTAAGTTTCAAAATTACACTTGTTAGATCTGACATACATTACACACTCCAGTATATACATACTATGTAATGTTAAATTTTGTAAGGCAGTAAAATGTAATTTTACCGATTCCCATTTTAGTGGGACATACACAATATTGCCTTCAAGAGTGCTGTTTTCGCACAGTTAATCCCACATTAAACATTGTCAACAAAGTGAATACTTTTATACAAAACCTTTTAAAGATTAATTCAACTAAATTTACTTCACTTATATTTATTTACAATATCGCTTTAGCAATAGAAAAAATAGTTACAATAGGATTTTAACATTACAATGTTTTTACTTCAGTGAACATAATAATTATACAAACTATAACAATATATTTCATTTATTGATTCAGTACGTCTTTTCTGATTCCTTCCTCAATTTTATACTTATCCGATGGAGAAGGAAATCTTTCTTCATAGTTTCACATCTGTAGTTCATGTAAAAGTAATGGAATTATTCATTCATTCATTCAGCTCAGCTTCAAACTGTGGCCATCTTTAGATTCCTTTGATTGAGTATGAGTGCATTAAGGGACAAACATAACCAACAAGGTTTTACCTCACTCCTCCATTCCATTATCCATATGATTCAGACCACTATTACAGCACCGAGGCTAACATCCTTAACTCAAATGAGGAATGGCTACAAATCAAAACGATTTTCAAGTTCCCAGTTTATTTATAGTTGTAAATGATTTAATATTTAGAAACATACATCAACACTAATTAAAGGTACAAATGCGTAATTTATGTGAGTGTGTGTGTTTGTGTTGTTTAATGATCCACTGTTAAGTTTTGTTGTGTATTGTTAGCTTTTTGTATAAAACAGCAAAACTGTTTGAAAGTACTCGAACTTTTGAGTTGAATTTAATTGCAACGCATTGTAATAAAAAAATGGATGCGGTTATTGAACTTGAAAGTATAAAATTAAGTAACATGTGACACATTTCAAACCAATATGAATTAAATGGTGACAACAGAAAGGAGTTTAACACTTGATGTGGTATGAACAGTTACCTGTAATAGTACAAATGGTATGGTACAAAGTGTATAGGAAATTTGATGAAAAATGAATGGCTGCATCACAAAGGCTGTTAATAAACATGAACTACATTGTCGTAATATGAAAAAAGGTTGTACAACTCGATATGGATAATTCTGGTACAGTATAAATAAAACACAAATAGACAAAGCAGATACAGATGTTACAGTCACAAAATATGGTGTTGATAGACACATGACAAAGATCATTGTAGGAATAATCGCTGAACATTATGCGTACAAAACAAACATACAACTTGATGAGGCATGAGATTATATATAGTACTATTAGTTTGATACAAACATTCATGAGACATCAGATTCGGGTTTGCTGAAATGAACTGTACGAGATTTAGTACAACCGGTAGGTCAGGTAATCCAAGGATCCAGTCTGCTTGTCCGTGATAGCTACCATTGACATGTACAGGATATACCACAGTATGGAAGAAAAGGATGTGGTGCAAGGCCTGTTTGAGGACAAGATTGCTGAGGCATGTGCTAACTCTGTGAGGGAGGCTCTGCAGGTTGAGGATGAGAGGCGTTGGAAGTTTGCTTTGCAGCTTTACACCCAATCTCTGCCAAACAGCAAAGACAGTCCTGCAGAGAACTTTCTGTACGAGGCTTGTTTCAAGGTATTTCTTGTTTATGTACAAGCTCTCCTAGTTGTGTTTAAAACTTTATAATAATTTGTTACTGTTATCTCTACTAGTGAATATAGAAAAAACTTTAACTTCACACTATTATTAAAGTTTATTACTTTGAATTTAATTATGTGTTCATGAAAATCCCTAGTGGTATTTAATAAGTAATTATTTATTGGAATAATTTACCATTTTTTAATCAGGATATCATTATCAATCCTGAAAAATCAAGAATTCAGGAAGTGTATGGAAAAATAAAAATAGCCTGGACTTTATGGGAAAATGAGGACATTTTTATCACTATCCAGGAAAAGTGAACCTTTTGTTAGTTTCAAAATTTTCAGTTCTCTAAAATGCACTTTAAGAATAAAACTTCCATGGTCTCGATAAATTCTGCAATTGCTACGTCAGTTTTTTAACATTAAATTATATTAATAAATGATTTTACCATTGTGGTTTTTAATGTATTGAAAGACATTACACAGTATACATTGTTAGCTAGTCAATGCACCATGAGACGAATGGTGATGAGAGATAAGATCTTGTCTGCAAGTCAGCTGATATCAGCACTAAAATGGCATCATTTAAGATGTGTCATTCGGTAACAGCCCTGTTCAATTCTAACGGGTCACTCAGGTGAATGAGTGATCTGGATTACAGTGTTCCTAAAGACCTGTTCACCCCGAATGTGTGGTTACATTTTTTCTGTCAACTGAATTAATTTTATATTATTTTTTAAATCAGATAAATCGTTTTTAGAATCATTAAAACTTAACTTGGTCAAATGGTTGGTGCTTTTCACCTGTGATAAGCTCCAGTGGGGCGTAACTCTGCACTAACCAGGTTAATTGTAAGGTTTGTGGCAGTGATTTATTAAGCAAGCCTATAAAAGTAAGTAAGCTAGTTTTTAATAGAGGTTGTTATATGTTAAAGCTGAAATTGTTCTACAAGAGTTCTGATATGATATCCCTTAGAGCGCTGCATTTAAATTTCTATATTTCTTCTTAGCCTGCAATTATCTTTTACAAATATAATGTTAATTTGCTTAAAGTTCTATTTGAAATAAGATTTCTAAAATTATTATAAGAAATAGGAAAATTAAAACTGAATTTTAATGACTGAATATATATTTTTACAAATAAGTAAATGAATAATAATGTATAGAAACATAATGAATAGAAAACATAAAATTTTCCAATTTACCAAAAACCAGAAAAAACAATCATAATATAAATGTATTCAAATTAAAGTTAATTACAGTCACTATAAACAGTTTTCAGGTGTAATGTATAGTACGCAATCCAACACAGAATAGAGCTTTTGCGCAGATCTTAATAATTGCACTGTCATCCTTCCCACATGGAAAAAACTCTCATATGCGCCAGTGTACAGTGCAAAATGGAATTTGGTTATTATGACAATCAGTTTCCGATCAATAACAGGCAGCCGTCATGAATAAAGCGCATCTATTGTCGTACGTTTAGTTAACATTCAAATGCATTTAATTAATGCTCAGGAATTCCAGTAGTACGGGAGGGAAAGATTAAGAGTTATAAAAATGTAATTTTTTTAATAGGAAACAAATTTTAAATGCCATACTCAGTATTGAAATATTGAGCAGAATGGTTTTACTCTGGGTGTACCGTCGCCTACTGTGTTTCTACTTTAATATACAGCATCGAAGTGCCTTACCCTTCTCCTATAATTAAGTAGGCAGAGTACTGTTTTGCATTTTTCTATTTAGGCAGTTAATTATTTGATTAACTTATAATTTTATAAATATTGTTTACTTATTTTCTGCCGGAAGACTGTAATGCTTGCTATAGGTGCTTGCCACAAATGATCCTTGAATCCTGGAAAATACCGAAAATATACAGAAATTTGTGACAGAATAATGCTGGGCACTCTGGTTAATAATGTTTTCCGGTTTGTTTTTTAATTTTAAATTTGCCACATCTTACTTTAATAATATTTTTTGTTTTATTTAATTTCTTTACTCGGGTTAGCTAGATCCTATTGACCAAAATCAAAACTTAAAAATGGAATGAGTGAACTTTATACTACAAACCGTTTACAATACTATTAAAGTAATAAAATATAATTTATTAGTAAAAGTGATTAGGCAAACTAAAGATGTCTCCGTAGTCTGTTAGATTTGACCAGAAAAAAGTATCAGTATAGAGGTCGAAAAATATCTCATCCCGCAGAATTACAACGCAAGGGATCACCCTTCAATAAGATTTGTGACAACTTTACAAATTAATGAATAATCATAAATTAATTTTAAATAATGAGAAAATTATCAAACCTAACAAACATTATTGCTTACACATTTAAAAAAGAAATCCATAATTAAGAATTATACTCTGTATTGCTACATAAAAAAAAATACATACACAAATTATAAATCTAAAACTATAAATCAAAATGATCTTTGCATTAAAAAACTCACATAGTAAGATTTCTATTAATTAATTTTGTTTTAGACTTTTTAAATTTGTACTGATTTATATTGATTTATTGACAGTGCTTCGCTCACCTGTCAGATTGGACAAAATTGAATGACACCTTGAAGAAAGTTCAGCTGGAGGGTGTACTAGATGATATTTGGACTGATGACTGGTAATGTTACTTTTATGTTTCAAATTATAATTATAAGTAAGATAAGATAAAGTAAACTTGTAGTTGTGGCACAATATTTTATAAATATTTTATGTACTAAATAATTGTTAATGGTGAGTAATATATTATGTTCATACATTTTTATTCCACCGAGAAAAGAATACATTTAAAACTGAGTTTGTACACTCATGCACAATAATTGAAGAATTTTTCGAATCTGACTTAGTAAATTTTCTTCGCTTAATCAGTATAAGTATTGTTTTACTTTACAAATATTACACTCTTCATTGTTATTGTTGTTATTTTATCTTTATTTATGTTTTGAAACACTGAATTACATTTTGCAGTGGTATGAATATATATACGACATACTCCACTGTCTTGTATTTTTATTTCATCTCTGTAAATGTTTGTTTTATTTCTGTACTGTTATTCATCCTTGTTATATTCATATTATTTTGTTAAATTCTAATAGCTTTTAACAGATCTTTTTTATTTTTTTTAAATTTATATAAATGCAGTGTAAACTATGAAAATCTAATTCTTTGTTTTTTAATGTTATTTCTTCAAGTGCTATTCAATGCTGCTTTTGGCAGAAAATATGTGTTAAACACACATGCTATTAAATGTTTTAATCTTACTTTTTGATTTTAGGAACAAAGACCACCTTTTGCCCTGGCTGTTCCTGTCGGAGATCCACTGTACGCAGAACACCAGTGTGCTGTCTGTGGCAGACGACTTCAACAGGGCCTTGTCACAATGGCTGGCTGACAACCAGAAGTCTGAACATATCAGGGTAACATGTCTAGTCATGAAGTTACACGTCTATCTTGTGTCTATTAAAAGTTAATACATATTCAATATTATTATGTTAAAATGTACATCAGAGTTGTACATATGTTGTGGCTCATAGTGGAGATAGCCAGAGCTAGGCAAGGGAAGATAGACAGTTATAATGATTATATACAGAATTTACTTTTCTCTCTTGTGTTTGTTGTAGTCACACCTGGGGGAGTATCTGAGTGTCATAGAAATAGTAAAGGATGACGTACAGCGAAGTAAGATGACCTGCGAGAATAGTCTCCTGCAGTTCCTGAGTACGTGGCAACAGTTGGACTCTCTTTCCAACAACCTGCGATCCCACCACCTGCTCAGTTTGCAATCCATTATGGACATCCATGTGAGTATATTGTATACTGACTAATTAATTAAGGTGTAAGATTTACTAAGACTACTTTCAATTTGTAAATAAATATGCTTCATCATCATGGACACCCGTGAGTCTCAGGCCAGAAGATTCGACAATCAATTGCCTTCAATGATGTTAGTTTCCAAATCTGATTATAAAAGTAATAGAATAAGAATAACCTGATATCTTGTGCATTTTTTATAACTATACTGGTTCTTTTGTTATTTGACTTTCAACATTTTCAACAGGTGCCATTTTGTTTATATTACAGCAAATCACACAATTATTAAAAAAATTTCCTCTTTATAATACCAATGTGCGAGGTTTCATAGCTGTAGCTTTACTAGTTCTAGACATTTAATGTTTTTTATAAAAACTACAAAATGATTCTAGCGGCAAAAGTCAAAAGTGACATTTCTTGACCTAAGTTTATATTACATTTTTGTTTATAATGATGTGTACTCTCACTGACTGAATTTTGTGACACCCTTTTGTGAACACCTTAGTATTGGCTCAGTCATGATGTTTCGAGCTAATATGACTTTATGCTGGGTTTAAAACCAGAAATACCCACTTGTGGCCCTCATAACATTCAATATGCTTATGTTATTAAAAGTCTTCAGAAAACAGTTATTTTCTTTACGCATAAGAAATTTATCAGTTGATCATTTAGTAACACTTAACTATCTGAAACTGTAAACAACCGTTTCACAATGTTAATTCGAGTGCAAGATACTCAATTGGAGTCACATATAATTATTCTTTGTTTAAAGCTTGTTATTGACAATGGATTATTTAAAAGAATAACAGGATTCTTTTAAATCTTCTAATTCTTTTAAAATTGCGGACAGTTGCCATTGTTGTATATAAAATAGTGTATGCTTAACTTTGTCTTAGAATTTTTGACACCTGAGAAAGAGATTTCGTATGTATTAAGATTTCGATTCTTAATACATAGTGTTATATATTGTAACATGTAACCATCTAGTGATTGACATATCTGTGATTCTCGGTTATCTGTGATTCTTGATTATCTGTGATTCTTTGTTATCTGTGATTCCAGATACAGTGACTCACATGTACCTTCTCCAATTAAAGTTGATTTGTTTATTTCAGCACTTTCTATCACTACCGTCCACTGCGTCAGGTGACTGGGCCAACAAAGTTAACCGCCTTCTGGATCAGTGGAACAAGACTGACCCTACAGCCAGAGATGATCTCGTCGCCTGGGAGACACGGGCCGTGTATAGGTACATTTACGTACAAATGTTTCCCTTACAAATAATTTTAGAAACTTGTCTATGAAATTGTTTTCCAAATTGTTTTGACCGCTTGGTGACAAATTTCAAATATGTCAAAAGTTAAACAATAGTTGGTTTATACTCATTATATAGCACATTTTTATCAACAAAGAAACACATTTCTCAAAAACTTGCAAAAATATTTGTCCTGTAGCACTTATTAATAGCATTGGTGTTTCGTGGAGATTTAAGTAATATTTATTGAAAAACATTCTGATGTTTTATAATATTTGAGCTTCCAGAACCAATATTTACATTAATAAATATACTGTTCTTAAATATTTTGAACTTCAATAATTGAAAGATTTTTGTGAAAAGGTTTGATTAAAATCAGTATGGTTAGAAAATAAAATGTTAAATTTATTGGAAAAGTGTACAAAAAGTCTTCTCTCAATATAAAATTAAGTAGTATGGCGATTTTTTTTATTTCTTAAAACAAGTTACTTTTAACATTAGTTTATCTTTAAAAAAGAAACTTATTAGGTCCTATCAACATCATTAACTTTTCACCCTTCTTTGTTTTGTAAACACTAATGTTTAAATCTCATTGAAAATTAGTCCTTTCTATGAGTACCTCCAATAGAAATCATTAACAAATTGCTTAAATTTTTATACTTGGTCTTGTTCAAATGTATGACATATCAAAATAAAATCTTACTATAACATAATCTCAAAAAATCTCCAGTACTAGTCACACACAACAAGACAAAATGTTTAGAAGCGTACAATGTTTGTTTTTGTTCATAATCGCATGTGTGCAAGCCACAGCGTTAACAGTACTGATGTCATAGCAACAAGCATGGCAGTTCGTTGGATAATACGCTCACATCAAAAATATAGATAACCTATTATAAACGTTGACTACAAACTAACTATGCTGTAGATGGAGCTTATATTGGTCACTGTTAAATTACATGAAAAACATAAAACCAACATTAATAGTCTTAAATATTGGTTTTATGTTTTTCATGTAATTTACAAACTAACTAGTTGAGTGAAAATTACGGAAGGTAAATTAGAATTTAGCTTGCTTATTACATGAAATTACATGTATACATGAAATCTTATTGTATTGGAAAACAATATTTTGACGCTGTATACTGGTTTTTAAAAATACGATATACTTTTTGCGGTTAGTTATTTTTTGTCACACACACTTTTGTCACAATTTTGCAAGAGCTTTTCTCAACAGTGTCACATTTTCTTGACTCATTTCACAAATTGCGACAAATGTGATCACAGCTTAAACCCTAGATATAATCAAAGCAAGGCGATATCAAGGTTTTACAAAATATTTGACTTGAAGTTTGTATATATTTAATATCTATGTCCATGCATCAATGTCTTCCCGCAACGTCTATGTTAAGACACCAGCTGTAAAAAAGCAATCACTAATACATCATATTTTCCTTAGTTCTACATAAATGCATCCTCTATAAAAATATAAGCAGGTTTAAGTACCAATTTTACATTTTTATTATAAATAGGAGTGATATTACTGTTTTTCCAAATTGTACAAATTAACAATGGATATTATAAGGAATATAAATATATAGCCATATGTTTTTCTCAAGTAAGAGGCATATATTCTGGAAACTCATTTTATAATCTATTAAATAAAATTTGTAGGTAGAGGGTCAGACTTGTTCGTGATATATAACAATTTCTCTGAACTTCTGAAAATCCTTTTCAAAAAGCACACTGTTTTTGTGGCTTCCTTTTTGTGTTATCGGGCAGTTGCCAAAGGGTTAAGAAGTATGAAATTTTAATATAAATACACTAGGTACACAAAGATCCGGGTTATCTGAAGTACGTCATAAGAATTAACATTTTTCATTATCCAATTGTTATTGGTCCATTTTGAAACAAAAAGTTGATAAACTTCATGTTTTATAAATTGTTTCATGCATTACTATAGCTTGAAAATCACACTGTTTGACTGAAAAATGTCTTTTGTGAGCGGAATCACAGGGAACAAGTTATTAGTAATAACTGCTTCAAGCCAGACTGTGCTACTAGCCGTAGTTATGTTTCATGCATGTACCGGAGTTTGTACATTGTAACAAACAATTGTGTGTTTGAATATTCAGTTTAGCTCCAGTACACCTTTCTTTTATTGTAGCGTCTGGTATCTAACGCTGTCCCAGACTTGACTCCTGGAATCAGGAGTTATGTTCGTCTGAAGAGATCCAAAGAAAGTCGGCGACAAAGAAGCTCAAAACTAACCTTTACACCATTTTGATATCAAAGACACCTACAAATAGATGAAGTGGCAGTCTCCTTATCTCATCAGGTGCACCTTCAACTAATTATTTGTGTATGTTAAAAATGATGTAAAGTTTCGTTTTGAGCTTCTTAGTCGCCAACTTTCTTTAGATCTATCCAGACGAACATGACTCCAGATTAGGGGAGTCAAGCGTGAGACAGCTTCAGATACCAGACGCTGTAATAAAAAAAAGGTGAACTGGAGCTTAACTCAGTATTCAAACTGAATCAATCCTTCCTACCATAGCTACGGAATTGTGTGTTCACTATCATTAAAAAGTAGATAATACATTTTGTTTGGTTCAAAAAGTAATTGTTGTGATAAAACAATAACACTAATAGAATACATTGCTGAGTTATTAGAAATATAGCCTCAAAAAGTGTTTGATATAAGTAACAAGATATAAGTGAACCTAAGGTTTTTTTGCCTTAACCTACATGTCTGAAGATGGATTTTTTGAATCCAAAATGTACATTGTATGAATAAAAACTACAAAAATGATCAAAAGTTGATTATTGTTTCTTATTAACCCGACGTCGGGCGCATCACAGAGTTTTCCTCCGGGTTTGATATATTTAGTTATCAATAACTAGTATACTGCGGGGTTGTGACCTTGTTATTTGTGTTACTTCACGGAGCCTCCTTCCTGGTAGAGATTGGCACAACCCCCATCCACATCGCTTCACTAGCACCAGTATTGTTCCAGAATTAGTAAAGGACTGGAGGTTTTTCTCCGTGTGCGCCCGTTCACGTTATGAGTTACCGGAGTATATATCCGTGAGCGCCCGTTCAAGTACTTAGAATTGTGAGTTTTATCTTGTGTTTTTAGTTTTTTTTTATGATTTATTTTTTATTGTGTTCTATTTGAAGTGTGAGTAACTATTAAAAACATTTTAAAAAATTAAATATAAATTTTGAAAATGGACTCAACTGAACGTTCTAGGATATCACGATTGTTGGATAGTTTGGAAAGAGAGGAAGAACATGACCGTGTCAGGCCTACTGGTGCATTTGTCAGGGGAATTATTTTCAAACAGTGATGAAGAGGATGTGGGTATTACTGATGTAAAACTCAGTGATGCTGATATTGATGAACAAATTGAACTCCAATATGATGAAGAATCAATTCCATCAACTGAAAATTTCGTAATAAATGATTGACGATATCAATGACCTATAAGCATTGCCCTTGGCAAAACGTATGAATGATAACATATTACCTAGAATCAATGGAAAACTTGCTTACATCAGTAAAGGGCGTGATATGTTATGGAATGTAGAAACCTGAGAGATAAGTGCGTACACCCAACAGAAATATTTTGAGAATGCAGATGGGTTGTGTAAGTAGATCTGCAAAAAATATCCAAACCCCAATTCAAGTGTGGCAAAAAATATTTACGGATGAAATTGTGAACTCAATAGTAGAAAACACGAATATTTGGATTAACAAGAACAAAGATAAATTTATTTAGAGAAAGAGATTGTAAAGCTAACAACTGTTCAAGAAATAAAAGCTAACATCGGTATTGGTGTATATGGCTGGCAATAATGAGAAATTCTCATCGAATTCTAGAAGACCTCTGGGCTCAAGATGGAACTGGAATTGAATTTTTTCGATGTATGATGTCCATCAAAAGATTTAATTTTTTGCTTAGGGCGATGCGTTTTGATGATGTTATGACACGACAAGACCGAGAACGATTAGACAGCCTGGCTGCTATTAGAGATTTGTTTGACCAGTTCATATTGAACTGCCAAGAAAGTTTTGTAGTAAGCGAATTCATTACAATTGATGAAATGTTAGAATCATTTCGGGGGGCGATGTCAATTTTGCATTTATATGAAGAACAAGTCTGCGAAATATGGGATAAAAATCTACGCTTTAGTTTGTGCGAAAAACGTTTTATACGTACAATCTTGAAGTTTATGTTGCAAAACAACCAGAAGGTCCATATCAAGTTGACAACTCAGGAAAAGAAGTTGTAATTCGTCTTGCAAAACCACTATCTGGCACAGGACGTAATATCACAACAGACAATTTTCTTCACGTCTATTCCCCTATCTTGTAAAACTGCTGAATGATCATCGGTTGACACTAGTTAGAACTTTAAGAAAAAATAAACGAGAAGTTCCTAGTGTGTTTCTTTATGTAAAACCGTCGACCGGTAGGATCCTCAAGCTTTGCATTCAGAAAGGAATGCCACAATTGTCTCTTATAAGGGAAAGAGAAACAAAGATGTTATCTTCTTGTCATCTATGCACAAGAACGATGCGGTTTGACTTGAACCGTGATTCGCCAACCTTTGGAAACCCGAAATTATTTTGTTCTATAATTCAAGTAAAGGAGGAGTGGATACAGTGGATAACTACAAAGAAAGCTACCAGTACAGCAAGAATAACCAGACGTTGGCCAATGAGACTGTTTTACTCAATGCTTGACATTGGAGCACTCAATGCATTCTTCATCTTAAAAAAAGAACCTTGACAATCCAACCATGAAAAGGGAGAAATTTTATCAAAGATCTGTCAAAAAGTTTATGCATGGAATATGCTCAATCAAGGCTCTCAGTCCAAAGTCTTCCTTTGAACACAAAACAGAGAATCTGTTTATAATATGAACATCCAACTAAAACAGGCAACGCCATCAACCTCCACCAGAAGATGGAATTACTTCAGGGAAGGTGCGTTATTTGTGGATGGCGGAAGAATCGTCCATCAAAGACTAGATGCAACAAATGTCACTTGTTCATCGTGTCTCGTGAACACTCTGCACCTGCCTCATGTGTCCAATGCCTTAGCATCTGAAGATGTTACTGAAGAAATGCAAGTGAGCACTGATGATGACATTATTATTGATGTTTATGTTTTCGTAACTAATATTTGACACTGGAAAGACAATGTAAGTTTTCCATTTACACTGTAATTCTTTACACTTATTTAATTTTATATTTAGTTATAAGAAAGTGATGTTTACAAAGTTTTTCTTGTTAAAAATGATTTAAATATTGCAACATTTAGGTATATTTATTTTCTTCTATAAATTGTATAATTTTTATTTATAAAAAACTATTGTAACTTGCACATTGTACACTCCAATAAATTACAATTTAACATGTTGCTTTCATATTTTTCATAGAGAATTTGTAGTAGTTATATCTTGGAACATATATGATTAAATAAATAAATAAATAAATAAATATATATATATATATATATATATATATATATATACGTCACATTCTTTGAGACTAGGATTTATTTGTAATTTTCAAAATGTACTTGTTTCAATACTCGGTTTCATTGTACCAATTGTCTACTTTGAATTTAATTGTGTATTTAAGACGATTATGAATAATCGCTGAATAAATAATAACGTCAATAGTTAAATAACATAAAGTTGTAAATGTTATTTCATTCATTTTAAAGCCTAAAATATGCATATAAGAGTAACCATTTATAAGTGCATCTCAAAATTGAAATAAAAGACGTAGTAGATCATTTAGCTGCATTATTTTGACACCTGGAGAAAAACTTCGTGAGCGCCTGTTCACGTCTTGAATTTGAAGTGCCCGACGCCGGGTTAATATTTCTTAAAATAAGAATTAATTAAATATTTCTTTATATTTTTCACTTGAATCCAGTCCATTTCTTTTTTAATGTTTTCTGAAGTGTCTCTGAGAATTTGTTTCCTGCTTATATTATTTTTTTAATTGTTATAACCCATGATAAAGTTTAAAGTTAAATTATTTATCACAGTTTTATACTTTGACTGAAAAATTGGAACAATATTTGATTTATTATAATTGATCATAATACTTACAATTGATTAATAATAAAGATATTTAATTCTTAAAAATAACTAATTAATACTTGTTTCTCTAACTTATTAATTCACTTTTGAGTAGGTTTAGTTTATTTCAAAGATTGTAATTTTATTTTATTACTTGTCAAAATTAATTTTAGCTCTCTTGGTGTATTGTATAAAAAATGTGTATTTTTCAAAGTGTTTCTGTTTTGAAGGAATATATTTGCTTCTAAACTGGAGCCCAGTGCAACAGTGGAGAGTCTCAAGATGAAACTAAAACGTTTTAAGGCTGAAACTCAACTGAAGATTGTGAAGTGTGCTTTGGAGCAGCGGAACTTTTATGTCACCTCTAAGTACACGGGGAAAACTAAACACGAGGTGTGTTCCTTAGCATTTACATTTACCCTAAAAGAAATAATGATTTTTGACCTGGTGTTGTATAGTCTCTGGTCAATAATATTATTGAGGTGATCACTTCTTTTGGGTGGGCTATTGATGTATGTTTTCACGGGAGGAAAAACTTTTGTTTCATGTCACGGACCTTGTTTGCTGTGGCGCTAGGGGCGCTAGTCTTGGTCATTTTGATGTCTGTATTTCTCCGTTCAGTGGCTATCCAGGCGTAGTAGTCAGATGTTACTGTTGCTCCTTGTTGAAGTGACTACTTCTTTTGGCAGGCTATGGATGTATGTTTTGCACAGGGAAAAAATTGAGTCAGTTGCGGGACAGAAGTGACTACTTCTTATAACAGGGTGTGAATAAAATTAAACACAGACTAAAATACAAGGTTAAATACTGGTTTGAATAAATCTACGAATCTTAGTTGACTTTTTAAAAGATAAGTTAAATTTAACAATGTCAAACGATAAAAACATAATACAACTAGATTTGGAACAACAATATATTTAGCAAGATTTTAGTCCAGAATTTTTATTTCTTATTTAAGTTATTATAAACCCATAATTTCATTTTTAGAATATAATGAAAATGAAAAAATTAAGCAATTATTTCGAAAATACAAGATTGTAGTGAAAATGGTACTGACCAAATTATAGAAACTAATACAAGCGATAATAATGAAAATATATAAATATTTATCACTTTAATATTTAGAAGTCAGTGATCATTGTAAAATATAATATGTAAAAAATATTACAAAAATATGTATAAAATTAATATAAAATATAAAACATTTTTATGTTACAGAATTGAGTGTCCCATTTAATAATTAGCAAACATACCTTTTCAAGATATATGTTTACATACTGTTATAAGAAGTAGTCATTTCTGTCGAACAGTCCCATGATTGCCTTTTAATTTTTTTTTACTGAACTGTAATACCAACCGTTGTCACCCGAAAAGTTTACAGCGAATCATATTGTGTGAGGCTAGACTTTTTCAGCATTATAAACCATTCAAAATATAGTTAAACAGCTCTACCTATATGTTTATAATAAAACATGGCATAAAAATAGGCATACACTATTTGATATATGACTTTAGTTTTATACTGAAACAAGAGAATCTTAACAATAGACAGTGGAGTGGAAACATGAGATACATCAGATCAAAGCATCTTTACTTCATGGATGATCTTCATAATTCTATACAAACCAGGAAGAATATAAATAAATATTTTGGGTGCATCTCAAAGGCTTTATTGGAAGTATATTTTTGTTTGTGTGCCAGAAGATAAGTTGTGGCCACATAAAAGTACTTTAACGTGGTAGGTCTACAGTCCCAGCGTATTCTCTCTGCTTCATAAAAAGGACAAAGTGAACACTTAACACTAAAATTAATGTTAAAGAAAACCAACTATTTCAGACACTGTATTTTAATTCTTTTTTAACCTTAATTTGGAATGTAAAATACTTCCTTATCCTACGACTAATTAATATTAAAGTAATCAATAACTTGCAATGGCTAATCTGAAAGTAATTACAATTATATATTGAAAATTGATCTAGTTCTTTTTTTGTACAGTACAAATGTGCATATTCATGTAAAAACCATAACAAATATTTATATAAAATAACGTTTTTAATTCTGTAAAAGTTTTTCGTTTTTACACATGTAAATAATATTTTAAACGAATATTAAACATAATGCAGTAAGGATAAGTATATTATTATTTTGTGTATGATTGGTTTTAAGTAGGGCTAATTTCAGTCTTTATTAGGAGGGAAACCAACATCATTATTCTTTGTTTAAAATTTGTTATTGACAATGGATTTAAAAGGATAACAGGGTTTCCGACATTCACCATCGTTGTATGTTACAAAAGGTACAGTATGTTTCGAGGATTGTATTCTATTCTCTTTGTCAGGTGGGGGAGATATTAATAGATACAAAAACAAAGAAGTGAAATAAAGGGATTCAAACATACCCAAAAGCTGCTTGGAGTCCAGTCCAGGTGTTGTCACTTCACAAAATGCAAGTTCCGAGCGCGAGTACGAGAACACTAAGGTGCAGGACCAAAATTTAGGGCCCAAAGCGGATTACCTTTACCTCTTTCCCCTCCTGACCATCATCTTCCTGTCCCATTGTTTCAGATGAAACGATACGGAGCAGAAGAAAGAGCCGACATCAATTTTCTTGTGAGTATCCCACTTTCGCGTATGCTAATGTGATGGTTGATTCTAATTCTCCTACTCGTGACTTGTGCTCGGGACCTGCATTCAGTGAAGTGACTTCATCTGGACTGGACTCCAAGCAGCTTTTGGGTATTTTTACCCTTTTATTTACCTTCTTTTATTCTTTCCGTTCTTTTTTTTGGTATGTATTATTAATTACCTCCCCCACCTGACGAAGAGGATACATTCAATCCTTGAAACCTTTTACCTTTTGTTATACCTTTTGTTACATATAACGATGACAAAGTCCGAAATCCTGTTATCCTTGCAACATCATTATATTGTTCAAGAGTATTATAATGCAAGAGTATATATTACAGCATATGTCTAGTGTGTTTACAGATGTGATGTATGCGCAGGTGAGCGTTGTAGCAGATAGAAACTGGTGGGAACTGTACAATTCCAGATGTTTTCTGCTCAGGGCTCAGCTGGAGCGGGATCCCACCAGCCTTAAGGTGCAGAAGACTCTAAATGCTTGGGAAGGCATCAGTGAGTACATTTTTAAAGTTTTGAGAAGTAGTCTAATGTTTGGAACTATGCTGACCATACAGATGGCTTTAAAACAAAAAGCGGCACAGGCGCTGGAATTGTGGGGGTGAGACCATGCAGGGAGCTGGTGGTCCCTATAGGTCCTTATCCTACAGTTTTTCAAGTGGAGGTCACAGCCATTATGGAATGTGCTTGTGAGAGTCTTCGTCTGCATTTTAGAAGTAAGACGATCAATATTTTCATGAAGAGTCAGGCAGCACTGATGGCACTGGAATCTTGTGTGTTCAAATCCAAACTTGTCTGGGATTGCTAGTTGTTTAATCCCTTGCCAGAATCAACAGTGTGACTGTTTGTTGTGTTCTGGGTCATTAGGGGATCCCTGCAAATGAAAGAGCTGATACCCTGGCCAACCGGGGCTCAGCGTCAATTATGGCAGGCCCTCAACTGTTCTGTGGTATTCCAAGGTGTGAATCCTTTGAGGCTGTCTCGAAATGGGTTCACGCTGAACATGAGAGAAGATGGAGGTTGCATCCCGGTATGAGAATGAGCAGAATGGTACTACAGTCACCTTCCTCCAGAGTGGCGTCTGACCTTCTCTCACTAAGTAGATCTCGGGTTATAGGTCTGATCACGGGACATAATCACCTGAGGAAGCATCTTTCACAGAGTCGGCATCCTTCAGGAGGATCCGCTCTGTAGAATGTGTAATGAGCAGGATGAAACTGCCGAACACTTGCTCTTTGATTGTCCTACAATAGCAAGGGCGCGGTATGCCATGTTTAGTAGTTTGGACAAGGGTGGTGAATTTCCCCAGGAGGACCTGATAGGTTGTTTTCAGCGGTTTGTGGAACTGCTGAAATCATAGACTGGTAGGCCTCATGGTGTGCTTCCAGGGTGCGCAAAAGGCCCTTGAGTCTTAAGTGCATGACAATAGGCAGCCCCTTAGAAGAAGAAGAAGAACGTTTGAAAAGTAATATTTTAAAATGTTGAACACATGACTACAGAGATGTTTGGATTAGTGTAATACCTTCTTGAAAGAATAAGCCTACATATTTCCACAAATTGTAAAGACATATTACCAGTTGTCTTGCCCTAACTTCCCTTTTCTAAAGATGTAGACAACTCATATCCATAAATTGTTAAGACATATCACCAGTTGTCTTGCCCTAACTTCTTTTCCCCAAAGAATAAGACTACATGTTTTCTATAAATTGCTAGAAGTTATCATCAGGTGTCTTGGTTTAATTTGGCTATTCCTGAAGATACTGTATTGATTTTTTATGTATTAGTGAATAATAAAAAGGTGGTTCAAACTTACTCTGAGTATTTATATCAGTACACTAACACTTGTTTATATTAAATCTTAAGTGCAAATTTTCAACGGTAGTGTCAGCCAGTATTGCCGGGTCTATTTGCCACACACATACACAGCTGCTCCATAGTCAGCATACATGTAGTGTGTTCATGTCCACAATGATCAACTTTAGCAACATCTTTACTTACCAAACTATCGCCAGAATCTTCAGATTCGTCAAATCAGATCATGGTTAATACATTGAGTCCACATCCCGATCACCATCGTTTTCGGAAAAGTTACACACTGCTGAATAAATATTTTACAACAACATCTGGACAAACTTAAAATTGATAAAAAATGTCCTGATATACGGACTGAACCACAATCAAAATAGTAAATTAAAAAAAATTACTGTAGCAACTTCAAAAACGCAATTGAAAAAATACTAGTTAACAACGTTCTGTTTATAATGTCCAGTTAAAACTTCAGCATGCGCTTTCGTGATAGTTCCTTAATTAATCGTCAGATTGTAGTAGCAATTAAATAGCATTACTGTGGATTTGTAATAGTTCAAATAAACACTACTATAGGGCAACAGATATCGTCTTACATCTGTTAGATGTCTTGTGGGGAACCAGCAATATGGTACATGATAACACGGACATGTCAGTTAAACTTAAAGTGGAATCGTCCTTGTACACAGGCGTAGCATTTATAGGGTTTAGCAGTTACATAACGTAGGTGTGTCTGTAGGATTGAAGACACATGGAGCAATTGGAAAAGTTTAAAACTAGTTGTTAGTAAAACAACACTTTTTTTAACATTATTTATATTTTGGACATTAATATGAGCCATTTTGGAACTACATGTAAATCTAAAATGACATATTTCCCAAGAAAATGGATACAATATGTTAATAATAAGAGCTCTTCGATGATCTCTGGTGAGTCTTGGGTCTGTAGCAAGTCTTCTTCTTCGTAAATTAGATTCCCGAAGGCGGCGACAAATGGTTTAAGCAGAAATATTTAAACCACGGACATTTCTGGTTAATGCCTGTAGATCAGAACTTGTAACAGCCCGATTTCTCAAAGTACTAAGTCTTAAAAACTGATCATCGCTTCGGTTTGTGGCTCTGGGACAGCCTTGCTCATGTCTCCTACAATCAGAACCAGTGTCATGGAATCGAAAAACTTTCGTACTAACTGTGGCGCAGTTAAAAAAAAACAAGTGTTAAAAAGTTTCTGTGTGGATAAGAAAGTCCAGCATCCACAAAAGCTCTCACTCTGATCGACTCGGATGCGGTTAAAAACCAATGCTGATCTATAATGACAGAAGACTAACCACATGACAGTCGAATACAAATGATTGAGAAAGCCTCCCTTACAAGGCCGAAAATAGAGATTAGATAAGGTGGGCAAGGGAGTATTTCATAAGGGTAACATTCCCCAGTGACTGGTTTTGCTTTACAGAGAGGTTACAAGGAAGAAATTCAACAATGGGCCTGGAGGCTTCGCTAAGTCTAGCCCTCCTTTATCACACTGCCGAGTTCTACTCAACATTGCTGTGTGTAGTACAGAAGGCTCCTGCTGTGGTGGACCAGTTGGCTGAAGATGTGAGACAGAGGCTAGACCAGCACCTAGACCCTACGTGAGTCTTCCCTAGTTTCAGTGTTGGACGTTGCAGTTAATTCTCAGATGATATTTTTAAGTTGTGTTAAGCTACTAGCAAAGTAGATAATTCAAACCTCAAGGGGTGGGTGAAAATTTGAATCACCACAAAGTGACTTAAAGGGCCTTAAAAATGGCTGGAAAAAAATCATCAACTCCATGATATTACAAAAGTCTTAATATTAACCCTCGAGCTGGCAGTGTCTGCTCCTGTACTGACACCCCTTTTTTGTAAGAATTACATTAAACTGTTATATACCTCTCACAATTCTTCAAATATACAACTTATTATATGTCATTATTTTCAGAATATTCCAAATAATAATAATAATTTATATTCAGTAATATTTTTATATTTTCTAAAAAGATTTCTGTGTTTGAATACGCTTGACATGAATTTTTTTTAATATTTTATAATTTTGCACCATCTTATCATATATGTATGAAAGATTTATAAAAAATCCAAAGTATACAAAAAAGGACGATTTTATCCTTACCAAAATATATACAGGGTGTCAATTAAGTCTGGAACCTCTTTTTTAAACCCTTCCAACGCGGCTAACGCCTAAAGGACGCGGAACTGCCGATTGCATTTAAACGCGGATTACGTCTACAAACGCAAAAAGCTTTACTTAATTAAATGGTGAAGAATTAGTTGTTTTGTTAAAACTTCCAGTTAATTTTTTAAAGAGCAGATCGATGTTCCATTCGACTGTCGGGGACTAGACAAAACGCTTTGTCACCGATTGGTGGACTTTGTAACGCCCCCCCCCCCCCCTTAGATCCCCCCCCCCCCCCCCCCCCCCCCCCCCCCCCCCCCCTTATCTACTCGGGTTGAAAGCAATCGCCGCCATTTTTTGTATGGCCTGTGACGCGGCATACGCCTACAGACGCGTTCGTTTTTTCATTCAGCTGTTTAACTACGCGTGTGTGTTGGTAGTATGTTGGTTATATTGTTAAACAAGTGTTTTTGAATCAGTCCGTTGTAATTCTTATACAATTTTTATAAAATTGTTTTTACTAACATTTTTGTATAATGTTTTGTTTATAATGGCTAATCCAGATGATCCAAGTTTTGACAAATGAGCGCATTTTTGGTATATTATGTGTAATATTTTTTTTCAATTATTTGTTTTGTAGACTATTTTATACCAGTTTCACCATACAATTCCAGTATATTTTATTCTAAAATAAATAAGGTTTATAAGTACAATATTTGTTTCATTTCCCTTGTTAGGCTATCATATAAATAAGTTTGTGTTGAATTTCACATTATTACATTTTCAAAATCTTATACTGAACGTATTTATTTTATGTACTAATTATACAGGAACTTCAGTTACAAATTTACTCATTATAAATAACCTGTATATAAATGTAATGTAATCTGTCAAATAGTGTTGCTATGTACATTATCCTGCAATGCAGTATACTTTCAAAAATTTCAAAATATTTTCTGTTTTTGCGTATAAAATTCTCAAAAAAAATGTAATATTACATGTTTATTATTTTTTCTTATTAAGGCAATACCAAGGTATATGAAACAAAAAATTAGCATTGGGAAATTAAAAAAAAATATATTTTTTATGTCTTAGCGTTTGACAGTAATTTAGATTAGCGCTTTAAGGGTAATTTTTAAACCACAATATAAAAAAATACCAAAGTTCACACGTGCTTACTGGTGATAGTACCGCACAATATCTGCCCAATTACCGAGACCCGTGCTAATCCCTTTGGGGGACGGTCCACAAGGAGTCAGACAAAATTCTTAAATTGCAGCCATAGGTCAAGTTTGGTATCAAATTAAAGGTCTTACTTAGCAGAGTACAATGCTGCAAACCGGACTTCAAAAGGTGGATTTTTCGTTTTTTGGTGGTGTGGTGGGATTTCTTGGTATTTGGGTTTTGGGTTCATTCAGTAGTTTTAGCTATTTGAATTTTAAAAACGATTGAACAATGTAAATTATTAAGTATTACAAGTAAACACCAATTTTTTTTGAAAGAGTACCTGTGATCAAAGTAAGTGTTCAAAATGTTCCCCTACCATCGTCTTCTGGCAATGTCCTAGGCGGTTTTAAAAGCCATCCACTGCATTTTGAAGGTAGACACGAGGAATATCTTGAGCTTCTTGGACTATGAGATTCCTCTTAGGTGCGCCAAATCTCGAGGCTTAGTACGATAAACTTTATCTTTGAGCGGTTATCTCCCCCCCCAAAAAAAAAAAAAAATCCAGCGGAGATAAAATTCAGGGGAACGAGCAGGCCACTCTACTGCACCACGTCTTCCAATCCATCTGTGAAGGAATATTGTATCCGAAATATTCTCTAAACAAGGAGAGCAGTGTGGTGGCGCACCATCTTGTTGGAAATAAATTATTTGAAATTTTCAACCAAGAGCAAGCAGTGAATGTAGTGCGAGGAAAAATTATTTCATTTTGGAGCATTGCTAGATACGAGTCACCATTTAATTTACCATTGAATAAATAATGGGCCCATAATTTGATTTCCTATAATACCTGGCCTAACGTAAAGTTTCTGTGGATGCTGTGTATGACTCAATCTGCCACTTTCACATTCTAACAGTAGTTGTGTTATTGGTAATAATTATTGATTCTGGCTTCGATTACTACATTGTCAGATGATGGGAGGGGAACATTTTGAAATTACTTTGATACTTTGATCCCAAAACACAAAAAGGAAAAAAAAAAAAAAAATAACATAAAAAAAAAAAACAACAAGAAAAAACCCAGGTGTTTAAAAAAAAAGAAAAAAAAAAAAACAATTTGAACACTTACTTTGATCACAGGTACTTAAAAATTGGTGTTTACTTGTAATACTTAATAATATTTACATTGTTCAATTGTTTTAAAATTTCAAAATAGCTATAACTACTGAATGAATCCACTCTTTTGAAGTCCGGTTTGCGGCATTGTTACTCTGCTAAGATAAGATCTTTAATTTGATACCCAAACTTGACCTATGCTTGCTATTTAAGAATTTTGTCTGACTCCTTGTGGACCGTCCCCCAAAGGGATTATCGGGTCGTCGTGGTAATTGGGCAGATGTGTGGTTTTACTATCACCAGTAAGCACGTGTGAACTTTGGTATTTCTTTCTATTATGGTTCAAAAATTATAAAAAGAGGTTCCAGACTTAATTGACACCCTGGTATATAGTTTTTTTTATTAGTTTTAAGAACTCACACTTCTCAATTAGTATGGCTATGATCTGTAAAATTGTGCTCACAGCTTTATTAATTTTACAATAGTAAAAAAAATGTGTTTTAATGTTGCTTTGTCTACTTACCAACCGCACACACACATATAATTACTGTTTTATATTTATTATATGTGGAATCTATAAAGGTTTCCTCATTCCTTATGTAAATTATCACAATTCTCTATCATTAAGCAAAAACAAATTGCCCATTAGCTTTTATTCGCCAGTAGAACAGAATTATTGTGTCAAAATGAAGAAGCTGGCTTTGGACCGAACATAAAGTAAATTTAATCACAAAGTTATTACAACCACTGTCACAGCCTTGCATAGAAGAGACATTAAATTAAAATAGGCAATAGAATGTTAAATTAGACTGTATATTAGGAATATATTGTTAGTTATGTTTGTTATATCATGTATATATAAAGAGTGTTAAGACTCAAAATTAATTGCTTTTGCTTTTATTGCGTAAAATTCTCCTGTAGAGGAGTAACCCTCTTTATGCAAATAAAATGAATGATTAATATTATAGTTGTGACCTTTACCTACTGTTAAGCTATACACTAGCTTAACACATTACACATGTGTTTATTAAAACATAACTTCATTGCTTATTGGAAGTAATTGTGTTTGTTGTTTGTTTAGTTTTGATCTACATGGCATTGCACCATTTCATAATTGATATCACATTCATATAGGTTGTTGTGATGATAGTTGGACAGAATGGAGTGTGTCAAACTTAGTAAAATACTAATTTTATGAATTGCCTTAACCCTGTCCATTTGAATTTTCTTGATCCTGTTGTTCCCGTAGTTTTGCATTAATTATTTTCAGTGGTAACGCATGACTTTAAACAAAATACTTTTATAAACATATGGAACACATATGTTGTGCTTCCAAATTTTGGTTAGCCGTTATGTTGAGCACCGAAATAATAATAATAATAATTAAAAAAAAACCTACAATAGTATAAATTAAAATTCTTATAATCTTTTCCAAACTATATTGAAAATCACACATGTGTGAAATTTTTGAAAGTTTCGTATTTAAATAATGGTTTTATAAGTTATTTATGATTTATATATTTATGATAAGTTTTAATAAAGTTAGCCCTGCATAACAAAACTGGTGTATATTTACTCAGACCACCACTCTTTGCACAAGACACCATTCATCTTTACAACCTGCTTTCTACCATTACAAAAAGACCTAAGCCATTTCAATGCATTACCTCTAATACCATACATTCTTAATTTATTTAATAAAATATTTATATCAATTAAATCAAAGGCTTTTTTAAAGTCTAAGTAAACAGCAAACACATACTTATTCTGGTTAATTGAATCCGCAATACATTATTTATCATTCCTCTTAATGGCAAGATTTGTACCTCTATGTGGCAAAAACCCAAACTGATTGTTTGAAAACAAAGACCTTGAAAAAAAAGTAATCGAGCAGCTGTTCTTTAATAATTACCTCAAAAATTTTAGCTATAGTGTGCGTGCGTGTGTGCATGTGCGTGTGTGTTAGTGTTATATAATCCTTTCTTTTCACTACAAAACTGTGTATATTTTGTACATTTACAGTATCTTTCTATCTCAAGTCATGTGAAAGTTACATGTAGTGAAACTAAAAAGAATTTACAATGCACATTTTCCAATTTATCTACAGATGTAAAACAATACTCTAGTAAGTGCATATTTGTATTATTTTACACTTTTCTCTGGTTTCTAACAAAAAAATCATAACACTGATTACTTAGTATTTAGCACATATTTTTAAAAAATATCCGAAAAATATATTATATATCCCAAACATAACTTTTATGCAACAATGCAACCTCACAGGCAGGGAAGATACATTCTTACCCTTTTTTTCAGATTGTTAAGTATAAAAAAGCTTTGGAAAAACTTGATAATTACATTGACAAGTCAAACAATATTATCATAGTATAATTAATTATGCGTTGAGGAAATTGCCTTTCTTGTTGGTTGAGGTTTGTGTGAACTTTTAATTGTGGTATTAAAAGTAGTCCATCACTACTTTCCTTCAGGAAACAATGATTCTTGGTGAATGTTCGTTGGTAAGCCGCTTATGACATATGATAGTTTGTGAATTGCATGCTGCCTCATATCCTCCGTTGGGTTGCAGAGCGGGGGATATCCCGTCCCAGCTGAAGACCCAAGTGTTCAACTGCTTGCAACAAGCTGTAGGAGTGGCCCAACGAGCCGATAGTCTGGCCGACTCGTACTTCAGACTGGTTCGCTTCTGTCACAAGCAAGGTACACTTTGGAAGTATTACTTGTTGATTTGCTTTTAGAACTGTAAACATAGAAGTTCCATAGAAACATAACTCACGCATGGAGCAGTTGATGGAGAAAAAACACTTGAGTGGTTGATAATTGTTGACTGGTTACTTTCAATTGGCTTTTACCGGGTAAAACCATCCCACAAATTATCTAGGACTGAACTGGTAGTGTTGCACACTATTATAACGTTTTGCATATTATTAATTCAACATATAATATTTTAATTATAAAAAAAAATTATACTATATGATAATATTTACCTTTAGTTCTTCCTTGTAAGTTTTAAATAGTACTTTAGATTACAATATCAATTTTTTTGGCTTTCCATTTAACTGTCTCATTTGTTAAATTAAACAAAAAAAAGAACATTACACATTTTATTATTTACAAAATATTTAAGTAATACACGTTCAACTTTAACACAATAAACAAAAGTACTAAAAATCCTACTGTTAAATCTCAGAATTTACTATACCTTATCAGTATAGTGGAGACCGAATTAATTTCAGAAATTCAGAACTGGTAGTGCTGCAAACTATACAAATCTACAAGGAAAATATTTAGGAATGTTGAGATCTGTTTAGTGTGTGGAGAGCGGATGCATAATAACTACAGAGTACGAGTAGCTAGTCATAATTAATAAGGAAAATCGTAGACATGTGTGAGGCATCCAATACAATCAATGTTTTATATAGTGTTAAAGTACTGTACATTTGTTGTTCGCAAGAGCATCTTGAAATACAGGTAACTTTGTACAGGATATTTGAATATTGGTAAATTAATAGGTCCTAGGCCTACATCATAAATAAGAAGTCTACTACCGTAGATTGATTACCACTGTCAGAATTGGTATTATGTTCGTAGGCGTACATCCAGTTCAAACCTCATTGAAAAATTGCATACACAGAATTGCATGTTCTGCTAAACATGTTCATTCTAAAGATAATAATAAACAAGGCAATAGAGATAGTACAAATTTAAAATTAGCAGATGGTGGCTTTAGTCTAATATAACAGCTAACTGTGAAGCATTCGACAGCTTTCCTTTAGATGCTATTGTATTGTTGAGTTATTGTTTTATAATGTTATTACTATATAAAATGCAGGAAGATTTTTATGTGGGAACCCTCTTCTAGCCAAGCTTGTAGACAGAAAACTTGAAGCTAAAGACCAAGCACCTTAAAACACCATGATAATTAATTTTAAAAGTCTTTCTGCTTTGTGCTGCCATCTTGTGGTGGTTGTTCATACTTTTATGATTTAATCTATTAGCATTAATATTGTTCACTGAAGTCCAAGCCCTGATATTTCAAATCTTTTTAGTGTTTGATGTTGTAATTGTTTAGCCTTCATAAGTGATATGTTGTGTTTCTTCTTGCATACTTGTCATATTTGTGTTTACAACTAATTGTTTTTATTTATAGTTACTACTTATTTATTTTATATTTCATATTTTGTACCCCCTAACCTCTAGCTTTTTCTCAAAGAATTTAGTGAATATGTTTGATATCAAACAAAACAACACTTTTCCTAACAACAAAAGAGTCTTTTTAAATCTTCTTTTTTCCTTGGAGCACTATTCTGGAGTATCTAGAGTGCCAGAATTCCTGAGTGGTGAAGAGGTCCATCACCCAGATTTATACTTCTTGCCAGCATTTCTATCTGCAAAGCTTCCAAAAGCAGATCATGGTTTTCTACCAGACTACCACAGATGCAATCTCAACAAAATTCATGAGTCTATCTATACTCTCAACAGATTGTATCTTATGGTTCAAAATATGGTCACACCTTCCTTCCCAAGACTATTGAAGTTTGGCAATTCTGTTGCCTCCTATGTCGACTTCTTCCGGAACCACAGAAGCAAGAGTTTCAAGCATAAACTCAAGACAATCCTTCAGGATCTCAGCAGACACTTACTCTTTCTCGAGAATTGTTAATTATTCTATCCTATAGTGCCAGCAGAGACCTACCATCTCGCTTTGGATATTGAAATGATACGCTCTGATCACAGTGAATCAAGGAATTAAGGATTGGCGTTCACCATAAATAAATAAAAAATAAAAATAAAAAAGTAAGATATAGGCTCAAGAAATAATAGACGTTTGTTATTGAAATATATTTTAGAATATTTAAACTTGGTTCAAAAAGTTTGATTTTGTGATCTATGAAAAAATACCTCAGCTTTATAAAAGAAGTCAGATTCACCTTTTTTTACAGTGAATGTTAATTCAGTGAAATAAAATTAAACAGATTGTAAAAATGTCTGAAAAATTTTCGGAAGAACTTTATGCATTGCTTGTAAATATTTTATGTATATTCATACATTTACTGTTTATATATATATATATATATATATATATATTTTCTACATTCATAAGATTATTTTTTTCCTTTTTTTAAGGGGTGAAATGTTGACTTGTAGATTGATGGAGTCACCCCTTAAGACTTACATGATAAATATTCTCCATCTTTTAATTCCTATACAGGTTCTACAATATTTTTTATATACAAGTACATTCAAATGATCTAAATTCATAACTGTGGTTTTTTTTTGCTTTCTAATGATATGTTTCATCCTGAACTTGTTATTCTGATAAATCATTGATTGTGTTACAGAAGATCCAATGTACCATGCTGAACTGATAAAGTCACTGCTGAGGGCAATGAAGCATGGCTCAGCGGAGGCTCGAAGGCTCTTTCCTTGCTTATTGGAGCTCCCATTGCTTCTTCACAAGGATCTGTTCATCAATGAAGTATGTTACAGTTTGATTTCTTTAAGCCTTTAGTGTGGTGCTCACCCAATCTCCTCATTGGCAGGCCATTTTTATTGTTTTGAAAGAGTTTATTTAAAAAAAACTATATATATATATTTTTTTTTTAATCACAAAAAGTACTTGTTCCACCGGGACTTTAACCCGGATCTCTCACTTACCAGGATAGTGCGTTACTGCTACACCACAGAGCCCTTACTTTTTACAATTCAATTATGTGACTGTTTCTGTCATATATGTGTTTTTAAGTAAGCAAAGTAACGTATGATCGGAAGGCCAAGTACATGTCAAATGACTTTTATTTACAATCACTAAATTTGTACAAATTACAAAAATTCCACCAAAAAAAGGCCAACAATTTCGCCCAAGGGGTATACAAAAAACAGTGAAAAAGCACATTGAAATGATTTTTTGTTCAAAATTGTAAACTCTACATACATTTCTTGTTATGCTTAGACGTTTAATGTAAACTTCTAATAAAATGTTTTGTTTATTCACTTTTAGATGTATAAGATAAATGGTTCTCTGATATGCAGTAAGCAAATGCATTGAACCAAGTGGGTGTTGATTAGAAGTAATGGTTCAATGTATATGAGGTAAAGTGAAGTCTCTCGATACTTTTTGTCCTCTTAACACATTCCATAGTTAAAACTTTGAAAATACAGTACTGTCCGCATCTGACTTGTTTGCGAGCTCAAGGAATGCACCTGCCATTGGCTGAGGCTGTCGACCAGGTGTCACTTACCGCACTACTACCCGGCCTAAAACTATTAGTTATTTGCCTTGTCACATTATAACACCAGGAAATTGGTGTATTTAAGTAATTCTATATTTAGGGTATAATGAAATTTTTTACATGAGCTATAACATTGTTTACTCTTATCCTAAAACTGTAAGGTTATTTAAATTATAAATTATTATTCAAACCATAGCAACATGAAGTTGTTTTACTTATTATCTTAAAAAATGTTGGGACTTGGAAACCATACGTATTATAATAAAAAGTTCGTATATTTTTCAAAATATGACAAAAATACGTTTTGTTTTCTAACCTTAGTCGAGTGGACGTGCGAGATCTAATTCAGAAGAACTCTGGTCGTCGTCATCGGGGTCGTCACTTTCACTGGAGTCCACGCCACCAAGTTCAATAACAAAGTGGTCAATGACGTCTTCTATTAATCCATCCTTTATCCAGAAGTCCTGCTCTAGTTTTAGGGTGTGATTTGTAAAACCTTCCCAGTCTATTTTGGTAACAGAGTTCATAGCATGTGTTGTCACTTCCTCAAGTTTTGTTAAACATAAATCACCTTTGATATTGTGATTTTTAATTTCCCATTTCATGGTAGCCCAGGCTAACTCTATAGGATTTAGCTCGCACATATAAGGTGGTAAACGGATTACTAAATGTCCATGTGTCTTTAGTAAAGAATCTATACGGAAAATCTTTTGTGGAGGTTTGTGTTGCACTATTAAATCGTACAGTTCAAATTCCTTCATAGTCGTGGAACAAGCTGTATTATTTTTAATTAACCATTCAACCATGTCATTTTTAACTGCATATTTAGAAGGAGGTTTATTGTCCTGAAGGCAGTGATATGGTGCATTATCAAGAACAACTACGCTGTTTTTGGAAGATGTGGCAATAGTTTTTCGTGAACCTATCGTTCAAAATTAACGCCATTCATTTGACCATGGTAATCACCGGTAACTCTGCCAGCTTTGAAAATTAAATTGCAGTCAAGAAATCCATCTTTCGTGCCGGCACTAACCACTATTAGTCTATTAGATGAACTCGTGTTGTCAAGACGCCAGGAACACCAGGACCACTCCAACATTTTCCAAAAGTTAAATTGTTGTCCACCCACGTCTCGTCTAGGTACACAATAACTTTACCCTCGTGTCTACACTTTTGTATCTCTCGCAAATAACGAGCACGCCAGTTTACTATATATATCAGGCCGTTCTATTAAAACGTTCCTGATTTTTCCACATCTCTTCCACTTAAACCCCATGGTATGAAGTAAGCGTCGTAAAGTGTGTACTCCCCAAGGAAAGTTAATATTTTCTTTAATTGCCGTTAATAATTTATGTACCGTTGGCACTTTCTTTTGTACAATGTAAAAAATCATTAATGGTATCACGAATCACTCTCTGGTCAAATTCATCGATGTGAAATTTTTTTCCTCTGAATATGGTCTTTTTTCCCAGGAGTACTTAAGGCTTCATTACCGGCTTCGACACCTTCTTTCCTTATAGATGTTACACTTCGCACTGATATACCCGTGTAATTAGCTACCCGGATATTACTCTGCTTTAGTCTATGTTGGAGAATACCCGTATTTGATTCTTCATCAAACTTTTGAATAACTCGCCTTATAACATCCCTTGCCTCACTGTGAATTGTTTGTCCCTTCTTGCGGACCAAAGCCATTTTGAAAAGCTAAAAACTCACAAATATACACTATATTAAATTAAACTTCCTTTAACCTAATGAATTTACACTATGTTATACATTAAAACATAATAATACAAATTTGAGGTGCACTGGTGAAATCACAACTCTCTACTACAAGGTATTCGCGGGCGAATGTGCGGAGGTGACTAGTAGCGCCGTTGCCGGGACAACGGTGACGTATTGTCTGTGGAGGGGAGTCCTCACCCTCGCGCCCCCCTCACCCCGCGCGCGCAAACAAGTCAGATGCGGACAGTATGTACAACTGTAATTTGTTTTGAAATCTTATTTTGTACTAACACAAAAATATTCTAGAGTTTGCAATCATTTATTGTGATAAAACAGGCGTGAAATATTTTTAGCAATGAAAACATATTCTATTTTTTGAAATTTTACAATATAGTTAATGAGACGTTCAGTTTGTTATAAGCATGCAACCATTTAGTCCAGCTAAAAATTGTCTGTTTGTGAATATTGATTAGATTTTACACTATGAAAGACAATATATAAAATCATTAAATTAATATAAAAATGAATGAAGGCGGAGTAACTGTCTCTTAAAATTAACTGATAGTTATTCGGACCTGCAGATATTAGTTCCACAGGTTGGTTGTTCTCCAAAATAAATACAGTCAAAGTTTTGTGTGAATTACAGAGTAGCCAAGTACCTGAGTGGATGTTTCTGACTTGGGTGAGTCAACTGTTGGCTAGCCTGGACACAGAGATAGGGAGCGTGTTGGCACGACTGCTGGTACAGCTGGCCACTGTCTACCCGAAGGCTCTACAGTTCCCCTTCCAGCTCAGCTGTGAGATGTACAAACACGACTACCCCATCACCAACCTCACAGTAAACAGGTAATAATAGTTGAAAAGTATTTTTCAACATTTTTATTTTGCATATGAGATATTTTTTGCATATTTTATTTTTGTTAGAGATATCGCAGGTTCAGATCCTGTCTGTGAACATTGCACTTTTTATCAGTACCATAGACCTTGTACTGTGGCTCTCCCTCCTATTCTGTTTGATAAGAGCCTCGCACAAACAGAGTAAGGCTTAAAAGGGGATCAGCTTCTGCTTTAAAAAAATTTTTTAATAAAAAAACCAGATATATTTTCTTTTGAAAACAAACACATAGTGGTTTTATTACTTTTTATATCTACAAAGTAGTTGTCACTCACCTTGACATTAAAAACACAGCGCTCATTATCAACAATTTTATTTTAGTCACTCTCAACAACAGTGCGGAAACCCATACAGTAAGTGATAAATTAAAGACTTAAGTTAGGCTATTAATTTGTATGAGTCAACTGTTGGCTAGCCTGGACAAATTGTAAAGAGTTTGTATGACGCCAATAACTTACTCATACTACAGACCGAGCGGTATATATAAGGACCACTTTGCAAGTGCAGCAGCAGGATTCCAAAACCCAACGCTCTGATAGACTTTAGCATATAATTGGAGCACTACTTCCTTTGTTTTGGCTGCGAGCCCAACTTCCCACCACATTGTAATGAACTAATTGCTTATTAAAAATAGAGCGAGAACTAAATCCTATCCATCGCTATGTTTACTGACTGATGGAAATGAATGTTTACTGACTGAGTGCAGGGTGGATGAAACCCACTCATGGGCAGATTTAAACTTAAGTTCCATTATAAATGTGTTTTTATGATTGGCAGTTTGAAACCTCTGCTGGCCCTGGACACCCAAACTGCAACGACAGTCCAAGCCTTGGCTTGTGTCTGCCAACCACATTACTGTCTGGCCTATCATCTGGACAGGCTGATTACGGCTCTGGCTCAGGTTTGGCTATAATTCATCACCATCATCGTAGCTAGTAATTTGATAAAAGAGTAAATTGTGATCAAGCTACTTATTATACAGTAAATGAATGACCACTACTATCAATAAATAATACCAAGCTTGCGTTTTATGTGATTGGAGAGAAAAGAAAAACGTACCTTCCTCATCCCATTTTGCTTTATAGATCAGAGCTCTGTGATAGCAGATGAATAAATTACAGTTGGAATGAATAAATGTGGGATTGGTTGGGGAAAGGTAACTAATTTTGTGTCTACAGAGTTGCATTTGCCAAATGGAAAGTCTCATGTTTTGTGAGTGTGTCTATGTTCTGGACATTTGAGTATATGAGGAGCTACCCCAAAGAAACCAGAATTATTTTTTTTTAATTATGTTTTCAAATATTTTTTATAAAAAAAACCTTATCCCTGTTAAAAATACTCTCCATTGTAACTAATACATTTGTCCCACTGATGTTTCCACTGTTCGAAACATTTTTGTACTCATCTTTAGAAAAAGCTGACTCGTTTTTTTCTTGACCTCTTTGATGTTGTCAAATTGGTGTTCTTTCATGCCCCTTTTTATGCGTGGAAATAACAAAAAGTCGCATGGTGCCAGGTCAAGTGAGCAAGGTGTGTGAGGTAATATAACGATGCTGTTGTTTCAAAACACGACATGTTTCAACTCGATGTTCCTTTTGATTGTCAGTCAGAACCCGAGGAACAAACTTGGCAGTAACCCTTTTCATTCCCAAATCTTCCAATACAATTTGCTGAACCGAGCTCCAAGATAACTCACTAATCTCTGATATTTGATCAATTGTCTGTTGATGGTAGGTAAGCACTAGCTGTCAAATATTTTAATATTTCAATATCATCGATTCGGGTAGTTAATGGAAATCCAGAACGAGGTTTGTCATCATTCGACAAGTGGCCATTTTTAAATCGAGCAATCCACTTGTACACTTAGTTTCTCCCATAGTGTCTTCTTGGTAAGCTGTTTTCAACATTAAAACAGTTTCAGCAGCATTTTTATCGAATAGAAAGCAAAACTTCACAGCTGCACTTTGTTCACTTAAACTTACCATCATAAAAAACGAAACAAGTATAAAACAGCACTAGCAAAAACAATCATTGCGGATGAATGGAACAAGCCAGATTGACAATACAGGTGGCACTGAACTGGCCGTGAGTTGCGCTATACATGGCTAGCGGCAGAAATACTTCCTACACAAGCTCCGCCCACAGCATTGCTATTCTGGCTTCTTTTTGGTAGCTGTACGTAATAGTGCAGTTTCAAGGGAATTTAACAAGTTCACTGAGTAAAGTCAATAATCCATACTTATTATAATTTGTTAGCAAAACTGCTGTGATTGATCTCATTCCACTCTATAACTTCAGAGGTGATAGTCAGTAATGCTATCATTGCTATGGAAAATCTCGTGTTGTGACTTATTGTATTTATCTTATATCACACAAGTAAACAAAGTGCTACTCTGTTCCCAACCTTTGTCTGAGTAATTTCTATAGTAAAATTAGAATCAGAAGCTTTGTATGAATAGTTGACAAATTTTTATTTTATCATCATTGTTAACCCTTTGGGCTCGAAAGGCAGCAGCACTGGCCACACCAAGATTGCAGACAGTTTACGTTAGATTTGTAATAGTTTGACCTCGCAACTTTCATTGGCAGCTCGGCGGCCATATTTTTTGTTTACCTCTCCAGATCGGAATTATTTTTTAGTATCCTGTGTGTTATATGCATAGTAGTTTAAAATGTTTAAATAAGAAATTAAAATGTTTAAAATTTATTTTTAATTCATCTTTTTAATACAAAAATAAACACATATTTGGGAAATTTAACTCTTATACGTATATTGTTAACTCATCATCATCATCATCATCGTCGTCAGACGTTTCCGTTCTCACGGGTCGTCGTACACAGCCTCCTCCACTTTAGTCTATCCTTCCAGGTCTCCTCTTCATCCACCTGTATTTTCTGTAGTCCCCTTCTCTCTATGTCTTTCCACACTTGGTCCTCCCATCTTCCTCTCGGTCTTCCTCTTGGTCTTCTTCCTCGGATGACATAATGATATGGGAAAATAGGGAAGAAGAGTTAGAACGAGAGTTAAACAAATGGGCAAAAGTGGCGAAGAAATATGGTTTAGAGATGAACATACAAAAATGTAAAGTAATGAAAGTAGAGAGAAGGGATGGAAATAACAAAGACGTGTTAGTTGAAGGAAAAAGACTTGAAATATTGTTAACTAATATATGTAAATAAAATGTTATAAAGTAGGCCTTTACAGTTATGTTATATTCAGACATGAACTATTTAAAATTTGTCTGTCTTTAAATTTTTTTACGGAATATAACTTTTAAAAATACACACCTATGTGTAGTCAAGAATAGTTAGCACACGTCTTCTAGTAAAATTTTTTAGGTTTCTATCCATTCATGTATAGGCTCACAGCGTCATTCATTCTTATTTCACAGTTAATGTTTAGAAAAGATTTATAGGCTAATTTAAAGTTGACTGCTTTATCTAAAAATTACTTTAAAAACAGCTGCTTGTTAGATTTCAACACTCACCATTCATTATAAAACAAAGAGAATATTACAAAATAACTGCTATGTTTAGTGGCCAGTGGTGCTGGCCTTACGAGCTATGGATTTATTATAGCTTGTCCAGTACAACTTGACATACGAGCTGAAATAACATTACGGGAAATATTAATCCGTGCTCCTGACTAAATGGCGTCGGCCAGTAGAGCTGGCCACACGAGCTCCAAGGACAAATTATTAACACTGCCTTTGAGTGCATAGGGTTAATATTATTATTATTACATGCACATGCCTTCTTCATTTCAAATTTGTATCCAGGGGATAAATTGTATTCATTTTTTTACTTATTATAAACACCTAACCAATTGATATTATAAAACTTTTTTTAAATATTATAGAGCTATTTAGTTCACAATATGAAACATCCTAAGAACCAGATTTCAGAAGAGAATATTATTTTCATTAATTTCGTTATTTAATCCAATTTAAAGAAATTATTAATGAGAATCCTGTTAATTAGCATGGATCAGTTAATTTTTTAAGTTTATTAATGTTGCTACTAGTAACAGAAGGAAGAACAAGCGCTAACTTTTTAGGTTTTAATTTTTTTTTTAGTTTTCAACTCTAGTCTCACCATTTCATCTCGTGTTGTAGAAATAGTAGAAAAGTTATTAATACAATTTGAAAGAGTTATTAGGAGAGGACTCTAGTCCTAGCAAGAAATAAAAACCATTTTCACTTCATTGTGTAGCAAAATTGTTAGGCGTTATGTAGACAAGAGAATTTAAGGATTGGTTTGAAATATTTAATTTTACTGCTATATTTATCTGCATTAACCTACACAGTTCTTAATATTTCCGATGGAAAATTTGAGTATTTACCATTGTCCACAGGACACGGATTCAATTAATGAGATATATCTCCAGATGAAGACCGAAGCATACCCGCCTGAAGGAGGGGATAGAATAAAAGGCAGGGCCTTCAGTGACTTGAAAAAATTCACTGTTGAAATTGAGGAAGTAATAAGTAAGTACAATTTTAAATATTTTGATGGTATTGATTGCGAACTCATATTGTATAAATGAAATATCTAGTTTAAAGAATTCAATTCAGACCAATTCAAAAACATTAACAAGGATGACAAACTTTTGTTACATAGAATTCCCTATAAATTAGGCTAATGCAATTTCCATGGGTGGAATTCCTGTGGTTCACACGACACATGAAGCTGTAGGACTATCTTGGTTGGTCACTAATTTTAATATTAACATTTGCCAAGAAACAAAAGCTTAGCCAGTTTATCAGAGTTAACTTTCTAAGAGTCTCCATAATGTATGTGTGTGATGGTTGTTTTTAATATAGCCTATAACATCGTGCAGTTTTCAGTTTTCTATCTGCTATAGTTAAAAAAAAAAAATACTAAGGTGTTTCCAGACATTTTACATACCCTGTATATCAGACAAATTAATCTACAATATAGTGAAAGCACCAACTTGGGGAAGAAGCATATTCAATTTGTGTATGGAATATCTTTATATTGAAAATTTTACCCTTGCATACATTTCATTAGCTTCAATATTGCATATTGTGTATATAATTAGTCTTACAAAAAACATAGAAACTCTTTTTTCAGTAATTTTAACAATTTTTAAATAAAACTGTTGCAAATTTTTTGTTTTATTTATAAAACGGTCCTCGTATCAATACACCTGGAAATTGTTACACTTTTTAAATCTCAGGTATTTGTATGATTTATATAAATGTTTTAGGTTAGGTAATTTGTCAAAAAAATTTCTCTGCTATCAATTTTTTAAAATTATAATGTCTACAATCAAACGGCTGAAAAATTAAACTGTTAGCTTGGTGAAGTGGGATTGAAAACACCTATTTGAATCTTGCCCAATCATTGCATGGGCAAAAATTTCAAATTAAATTTACGAATCCTGCTGTCCACAAATTCACAAACATTCTGATCATAGCACTACCTTTGTTTCATGTTCATACCAGTCAATCATTGATGATGGTTTTATTCAAAACTATAAACATTTTTCTTGTCATGTCTAGTTATTATACTTTACGTATGCTATCACTAACCCCAGCAGAGATCACTTCTGGCTGGTATAAACCAGTTGAACTTACCACTGGGCACAGCAAAAACCGATGTGTCACTTAAATCTAGACAACCTTATGGATTTCCAGGAGCAGCACATTACTATCTGCAAATGTCGAGATTCTAGGTTCAAGGGCAATTAGATAGGTCTAGTCTACTGCGGAGGATGACTGTTGGAGTTGGTAGGGTTTGTTCCCTAACCTCAGAGGTTCTTGCTAACCTCAACAAAGGTGCGCCACCCTCTGCTTTCTTTGACTGGAGGGACTGTTTCAGAGCTGGCCTCCCCTTCTTCCGGGGAGACATGACTTTGAGATTAGTGCCCTAATTCTTCCTCATAGATCTCAATAGGAGGCGGCCCCTACTCCCTAACCTTACCCATCCTAAATAACCTATCACTCCGGAAGCAGCGCTAAGGTTCTTATAGGACTAAGTGCAATTTATAAGCTTCTTGTCCTAAGAGAACAAATTATTAAAAAAATATATCACTGTTGTCCATTAGAGGGACAATGTTGTAAATCTGATTTTATTGTGTGAATATCCTTATAACCGCAATAAAAACAAAGTATATTATTTGTTGCAGCTAAGTACTTTAAGAAAAAGTTGACAAAAGTGCAGTGTGAAAACATGCTGAAAGAGAAGCTGGAGGCTGTGAAACTGGATAATAAAAGTAAAGAAACAGAGATCAAGCGAAACAAGCGGATAGACCTAGCAAGTTTCAGTCCGTGGCTGGCCGACGGGTATGAGGGTGAGGTAGAGATTCCGGGACAGTACACTGGCGAGAGCAGACCTCTGCCCCAGCAACACGTCACCATCGTGGGGTTCAAGCGTCATGTAGGTATCAGATCTCGAAAACGCAATCCATCACAAGTAATTCCTAGACTTCTGTTTAACCGTAGAAGTGGCAGTGCTAAACTTCCACAGTGGCAAGCTCTTTTTGGCCACTTTGCAGACTATTTTTCAAAAATTCAGCAAAAATATATTTTTTAGTCTAACCTAGTCATGGAGTCCATACTGATTTCTTCAAAAAGAGTTAAACTTTTATATTATGGCAAAATAATATGATTTCTTGAAACCTGAATTAGACTTATGTGGAAAACCCAAAAGATTTCAATTTACCGAACTAAAATTGTAACTTTAACACTTTGCAAAAAATAATAAACACATAATTACAGAAAATTCATTATATACAAAAGTTATAAAAAATTATTACCTACAATTACCAAAGGAAAACTGTTTAAAAATTATACAAAAGAAGTAAAATTATAAAAATAAATAATTGCTAAATAGCAAAAGAGTTATTTTGTTGAAACTGGTAAAAACCAACTTAAATGCTGTAGAATCTTTGTATAGTATATGTTACTTTGAAGAGAAAGAGTTTTTCTACAGATCTACCATCAGTTTATTACAGTAATTTATTATTTTTATTTTTTTGTTTGTGATCAAACTTGAAAATGAAATTTGTTGCCAGGAAACAGTGAGTAAAGAAACTAACACAAGATTGAAAAACAATGCAAAATTTGTTACAAACTGTAAAAATAGACAATTTTATTATAAAAAAGAAAATATTATATACATGCACATGTTTTGACAGAGAAACTTTGACAGAACTTATAAAGTTTTAGTTGGCTAGTGAAGCCAATAAATAGAATACTATATGAAATGTAGGCCGTATTCATGGTGGTGGCGAGTGATCGTTCATTTTTGTCAAAAGTTTATAATTGTTTTGAATGTTATAATTGATATAAACTTAAAGTATTATATATCAAAATGTTCAGTATATATTTCCACGTTTATTGATATATAATAACACGTGTTAAGATATGATAAATTATGAAAAATATTTATTTTACAAAACCTTTGTTCAAAAGACTGAAAACGAGTCTTTTTCCACTGGGGGGATATTTTTAAGACTCACAACGAGTCTTTTGTTATGTTTAGGGTTCAAACATTGAGGAACCAATACCTAGCCTGTCTAGGACTGAATGTTTGAACTCATTTTGGCAAAAATGCATGAATGTACTAAAATATTAACAAAATGAGTTCGGATACAGATAGTAAATTTTTCAGGACATTTTAGTCTATTTGGTTGCTCTACAATAGTGTTCGTTGCTTTCTCCAAATAATTTTGTATTTAATTTTTTTTAGTAAGAAAACAAAGAATCAAAAGCAACTGTCAATATTCTATGACTTTGTTTTATGTTTCAATAATTTTTTATTCAATACAGCACAGTAATGTTTACATGGAAAACCAATTTTTATTGGATTACTTAATTATAAAGCATAATAACAAAATAATAAAAATTTGTTTATATTTTTTCATTTTTTGATGATTTTATTACAAGCTCCTGAATTAGTTGTTTAGGAGATAAGATAAAACTGTTTGTTACATTTAATTGTTATTATTAAAATGATAATTAAAATAAACTATTTACATTACATACAATGACCATTCATTTGCGTCAGTCTTTGTGTATCTTTGATATCTCAATATCACTGTCCAGGTATCTGTCTCTTGTTCTGTGAGGTAGCGGAAGAACTAAAAACTCATTCAACAACTATAAACAGTTAAACACTAAACATTGAGAACACAATACATAGAATGTAAGTAGAACATTGATGTGACGAAAATTGAGCATACAGTAAAATGTAAACAATGAAAAAAACAAGCTATTCGTTGTGGTTCCATTGTGCAAACATAACAAATCGAAATGGAATTATTGCTTATAAAGATGCTGGAGGGTACAAAACTGCAATTTAGCAGGAAAACAAACAAATACATGATTGTTGGCGTCTTGAAAGGGCACAACGAGTGCCGATCGGGCAAGTTCTCCAATGGGTTAATTAAAAATGCAAACTCCTAACTGTATTGATGTGTACCTAAGAAGAAGAATCTTTTGCCTTTCAGTTGAATAAAAGACACTCAAAATAAATAATTGGAGCTTACACAGTTAATTGAAAAAATTCCGGGACTCTTACTATAAAAAATATTAAAGTACTGAAAAAACAGAAAAAAATCATACCTACATTCCTCCTCTATCTAAGTACTCATTACAACAATCATTACATACTTTGGAGGGTACTTTCAAACTTCCCTGAAGGAGATGTTCAAAATCGATGTAACTATTTCTAGATGTCCTTCACATCTTCAAAACATTCACCAAAGGCAGATTAGGAACATTATGACCTCTACTGGGGTGAGATCAGGAGAATGAGGAGGGTTTAATTAAATGTCTTGTGTGCCGGTGCTTTGTCATTCAGTAGAAACCAGCCTCCTACTTCCCACATGTTTCTTCGTACTCAGAAAATCCAATCCAACATATGCTGTAACACATATGTGTTGAATCCTCTTTTCACTCTCTGTTCATGGAATAAAAATTCCTGGTAGATAATTCCTTGTAAATCAAAAAATTGTTATATTGGTTTTCATCTTTTATTTAACAACACACCTTTTGTGAATTATAAATTCCCAATACTAACTAATTATCTAATTTTGCATATTAGTGCAATGGATTTAAGATTCAAGATCTCTCATTGGTGTTAAGTCTTTCACTCTCTGCTCATGTGACAAAGATTCCTGGTAAATAATTCCTCGTGAATCAAAAAATTATTGTCAGTTGGGTTTTCATCTTTTATTTAAACACACCTTTTGTGAATTATAAATTTCCAATACTAACTAATCATCTAATATGGAGATTAGTGCAATGAATTTAAGATTCAAGATCCCTTATTAGCGTTAAATGTGTGGATCGTATTGAAACATCACAATTCTTCACTATTAATAATTTTATAAATTCTGGGTTTGTGTAAGCCCATTCTTGTGGAATGAATTATTCTTTGAATCCTCAATCACTGCTCATTCTGCTCAGGAGTCAAACATGTGGAACAAATTTTGCACACAATTTCCTCTTTCCCAAAACATATGAACAATATTGTGTGCACTACCAGTCTGCATGGTTAATATTGTGATTCTGAGTCGCCAATTTTCAGAGAGTAAGCACTGAAATTTTAAACATTCTCTTCCGTGATGGTTGTAGACTGTCGACCTGATCTCTGATAATCTTCAAAAGACTCATGTTTACTTTTAAAACACGAGAACTTCCCAAACAATCGTCACAATACACTACATAAATGTTTCTGATGCAATATTAACGTATTTACAACAAAATTTAATTCCAGGTTTGTGATCCATTTTCCAAATTTTTTCATAGGTCTGGCAAGCTAACATACTTTAATCACCTAATCGCTTTCCGTTCATATATCTATAATGACATAAATTATGGGTGAAGATATAACTTCAAGTTACACAGTTTAACAATTTTCTAAGAAATGGCATGTCACTTGTATGTCTGTGAGAAAACAGCCTCTCTTTGAAGGCATTGTGTATGTTAAAAGAGAAATTCCTTGTTTGTTTTTCTAGTGCTTTTTGTTAGTGATTACAATTAATACAACACTATACTGTTACCGTGTTATAGTGTTTAATCATTTCCTTTTGATTATAATATAAATACAACAGAATATCCAGATTATCCCCAAATTCCTTTCTATTAATTTACAACCTTTTAAAAATTGTTACCATAGAATTTAGGTAAAAGATATTACTGTAAAGACAAACAATTTATGTATGACTTTCAAAATTATTAAGACAAAATATTTTCTAAATGTTACGTGGATTGCAGCGGAGAAGTGCACATTTCATGGAATGAACTCATATTATATTTGTAAAATTTATTTTATTAGTTACTGGCTAATGTACATAATCCTGTTATTCTTCTCATTATATTATTTATTATAAATAATTAATTTTTAGCAATATGTGTAATTTCATTTCTAATAGTTTATTTAATTTTATAATTTTTTTATAGTTCATTATTAATTTAGATAATTTTAAAACTTAAAAAAAATTTATCCAGTTTTTTAAAACCTGATAAAATCTGAATCACTTTTTTGTAAAGGGCGTATTAATACTACAACCCAATACTGCATTCTGGTTCTGCAAAATTTTATTATATAGGCAATATCGTATTCTTACTCATATTTTAACCAATAATTAGTCCTTTAATTTGTTTGATTCATCATGAAATACATAAAATTGTAATGTGTATAAAATATAACTTACGTGTAACATATACATTTTTTTTTTTAAGCAATGTTATTATGTCTTCATGAAACGTCAATACAAGAGGTAATATTTTTAAAATAAAAATTGTTTTGTAATGGATCAAGGGAACTCGAACTTAAATTGTATCACAAACTAAATTATGAAGATTTATTCACTTCTCTACGTAGTCACCATGAACATATAAACATTTTTCAAGTCGTGGCACCAGTTTTTGGATCCTAAAAGAACTCTGCTGCCTGACCATTAAACCAGTTAGTAACTTTTTTTTTCAATATGTCACCATTTTCCAGACGCTTCCCATCAAGAAATTCCTTGAATTTTGGAACAAGATAAAAGTCTGATGGTGCTAAGTCAGGACTGCATGGTGGATGATCCAGTAATTCCCAACGAAACTTGTCCAGCTGCATCTGTTTTTTTTACTGCAACATGAGGCCGAGTATTTTCATGAAGCGGAACAAGCCCAACTAGAGAGAAGACCTCACTGGCGGTTTGGAATAAGCTTCAATTACGTTTCACATTATTTCTCTGCATTTATTGTCATTCCTTGCGCAGAACGTCTATCAAAAGTATTTTCCGGTCCCAAAAAACTGTGGCTGTGATTTACCTTTTTGAAGATTCTTGCTTGAATTTCCATGGCTTCAATGGGGAGTTTGAGTGATGCCACTCACCGGATTGACGTTTAGTCTCTGGAGTGTAGTACACAACCCAAGTCTCATCACAAGTCACAATATGACTTAAGAACTCATCACCATTCTTGTGATGAAATGAAATGAAATATGCCTTTATTTAAGAGGCGGAGTTAGGGCTATTTAGCCCTCTCTACCACTCAACCTCACATAATATACAGATATATGTACAGTGAATGATCTTAACTAATAACAAATTTTAAATTAAAATAAATGCTTAAAAATTAACCAAAATATATACATACTATTTAATAATTAAAAATAAAATTTATCAGCTTAATATGTAGAAAAATTCAAACAAAGTTAAATTAAAACTTAAATTAACAGATTACTTTTTAAAGAATTTCTCGTTATTACTACATTCATTCTCTCAAACACACAGCCCGACCACAAGCACGCCACGAGCACCGCCACCCGTCACCCCCACAGACCGGCCAGCAACAAGTCCTTGACCTTTGCCCCAAAACGAGCTCGGCCCTCTATAATACGTATATCATCAGGAAGAGAGTTCCAGAGGCGACATGCCTGAACAGTGAACGACTTACTGAAGAAGTTCGATCGATGAACAGGAATTGACAGTAAGGTGGATCCCCTTCTCGTAGGTCGCTCACTTATATCGGAAATAAATTTGAAATGTTCGGACAGGTAAACAGGTGACTTGTTTTTGATAACTGAATGTAGAGTTGAAAGAATGTGAAGTTGGCGAAGTTGTTGAAGTTTCAGAAGCGATAGCTGTTTGAAAAATGGAGTCACATGCTCATTACGTCTGAGATTGAAAATAAATCTGATACAATAGTTTTGAGCCCGTTGAAGCCTGTCCGGAAGCTCAACAGTCATGTCACTGATCACAGCGTCACAGTAGTTGAAGTGTGGCAGTATGAGAGTTTTAACCAGCATAACCTTGACACTGAACGGTAGATATAAAGCAAAACGCTTTAAACTGTGAATGCCAGCAAATATTCTATTACACATTACCGTAACCTGGTCACTCCACTTAAGACTTGAGCTCATAGTAAGACCAAGGTTTTTCAGTTTGTTTTGAAAATTTAGTACGTGGTTATTGAGTTTCAGTTTTGGTGCAATGTTGAAGTCCAAACGGTCGATCAGTCTTGGGTTTCCCAATACCATTGCCTGCGTTTTGTCTTCATTTAATTTCAGCCCATGTTTATTTGCCCAACAAGCAATTGATTCAATGTCGTGATTGAGCAGAACCATAAACGTGTTCAGTTCATCAGGCGAACAGTATACGTAAATTTGTAAATCATCGGCATAAAGATGAAACTTAGAGTGCCTTATAATAGATGTGACGTCATTAATGTAAAGTGAGAACAATAGGGGCCCAAGAACAGAGCCCTGTGGAACACTCCGTGTTACGGTTTTCCATTCCGATATTGTTTCCCCTTCTTTGACACATTGCTGTCGCCCAGTAAGATACGATTTGACCCAGTTAACACACCCATCGGAGAAACCATACTTCTTCAATTTGATGAGGAGAAGGGGGTAATAAACACAGTCAAAGGCTTTGGAAAAGTCAAAAAGCAGTAAAATGGTGATTAGTCTCTTGTCCATTGCCAATCTGATATCATCAGTAATTTTAATTAGGGTTGTGGTGGTGCTGTGATTAGGCCTAAATCCAGACTGCCATTTAGACAAGATGGTATAGGTATTCAGATAAGATGAAATTTGTTGATGTACCACTCTTTCAAGGCATTTGGAGAGACAAGGGAGAATACTGATTGGACGTAGGTCAGAAGGGGATTGCGGATTAGACACTTTTCTCAACGGACGAACTAAAGCATGCTTCCAGGTTAAGGGAAAGACAGATGAATTTAAAGAATAATTGAAAATGACTACTAAAACAGGAAGGGTGATTGGCAATGTATCTTTTAGAAAGCGCAAAGGTATGTTGTCAGCCCCAACTGCGTGATAGCGCTCCAAAAAGGACAAACAATGTGCCATACACTTTGCTTTGGTCTTCTGTTAACATTTTTAGCACCTATCTTGTACATATTTTTTGTAACAAAGTGTATCAGTCACAATCTTATAAAATAGAGAACTTTAAACCTTGAAATTTCTGATAAAGTTCTTCAATAGTGAAGCACCTTATTTGACAAATATTTTGTGTCAAATCTTTATTCATGACAGTAAGCTGTCCAGGTAGTTCTTCATCATGAACATTTGTTCTTCCTTTATTAAAAAGCCTATAACATTTTCACACATTTCCACTCACTTGTTCATTACACCCTCACCACATACTTCAACAAGCTGCCAGTGAATTTCAGCTGGATTTTTTTTATTTAAAAACCGAACTACCGAGTGCACTTCACAATCTCAGGTGGGATTAATGATTGATATAGTGACAAACTTTAGCAGTATAACCACACAACCAACACCGGTAGAGACGTAAAACGTATTGGTGTATAGTGGGGGGACTGGCTAAGAGTGGCTAACGTTGAACGGAACGTCACTAATGCACAATCGGTTCTTACTGTAAAAATGAACCACTTATGAACAAAAACATGAGCTTACTTGATTGTGCTGATGTCATTCGCAGCTGCCTGGCAAAGAGAAACAAAAGGATTTGCTATGCCACACTGATTATATGTTTTATATATTCTGTACGTATATAGACCTAATGACCTAAAAAGTAATTTGTAGTAGCTTCATATATTATAGCAGTTAAACTTAATGTTACTGTCTGCCCTAAACTGAGTGAATCATCCTTGTTATTCAATAAAGGTACAATCTCAAAACTCACTTCGAGCCCCAGTTCAAGTGACAGTTCTGGGCAATGACGCCAAGGATCACCGACTCCTGGTCAAGTTCGGAGAGGATCTGCGGCAGGATCAGAGGATACAGCAGTTGTTTGTGTTGATGAACCACCTGTTGCGTGAGGATGCTGCTGCTAGCCGAAGTGGACTCTCAGTGGACACTTACATGGTAAGTTGTTGATGCAGCAGACAACTATGCTCATGAACCACATGCTGCGTAAGGATGCTGTTGCTAGTCTAAGTAGACTCTTATTGGACACTTACATGGTAAGTTGTTGATGTAACAGACTGTTTGTGCTAATGAACCAAATGTAGCGTAAGGATGCTGCTGCTAGTCGTAGTAGACTTTTATTGAACACTTACATGGTAAGTTGTTGATTCAGCAGACTGTTGTGCTGACGAACCACATGCTGCGTAAGGATGCTGCTGCTTAGTCTAAGTATACTCTTATTGGACACTTACATGGTAAGTTGTTGATGCAGCAGACTGTTGTGCTAATGAACCACATGTTGCGTAAGGATGCTGCTGCTAGTCTAAGTAGACTCTTATTGGACACTTACATGGTAAGTTGTTGATGCAGCAGACTGTTTGTGCTAATGAACCACATGTTGCGTAAGGATGCTGCTGCTAGTCAAAGTAGAGTCTTATTGAAGACTTACATGGTAAGTTGTTGATTCAGCAGACTGTTTGTGCCCACGAACCACATGCTGCGTAAGGATGCTGCTGGTAGCCGAAGTAGACTCTCATTGGACACTTACATGGTAAGTTGTTGATTCAGCAGACTGTTGTGCCCACGAACCACATGCTGCGTAAGGATGCTGCTGCTAGTCAAAGTAGACTCTTATTGGACACTTACATGGTAAGTTGTTGATTGCAGCAGACTGTTTGTGCTAATGAACCACATGTTGCGTAAGGATGCTGCTGCTAGTCAAAGTAGAGTCTTATTGAAGACTTACATGGTAAGTTGTTGATTCAGCAGACTGTTGTGCCTACGAACCACATGCTGCGTAAGGATGCTGCTGCTAGTCGAAGTAGACTCTTATTGAACACTTACATGGTAAGTTGTTGATTCAGCAGACTGTTGTGCCTACGAACTACATGCTGCGTAAGGATGCGGTTGCTAGTCGTAGTAGACTTTTATTGAACACTTACATGGTAAGTTGTTGATGCAGCAGACTGTTGTGCTGACAAACCACATGTTGCGTAAGGATGCTGCTGGTAGCCGAAGTAAACTCTCAGTGGACACTTACATGGGAAGTTGTTGATGCAGCAGATTGTTGTGCTAATGAATGACATTCTGCATGAGGATGTTGCTGCTAGCAGAAGTGGATAAATTCATTGGATGAATGTTTCACAAGTACGAGAATTATCCATATTAATCTGTTTTTATTATTAATTTATAATGTGCTTTTACCGGTTATATTCCTTTTATTAATTTGTAAATTTCTTCTAAAAATTCGTTATGCAGATGGTTTATTCTTGTAAATTCCAGTTTTCAATTTTATTGTGAAAAAATACAGTCTGCTGTACTGGGTTTCAGGTTTCTCCCTTAAATAGCAGGCTTGGTGTGATTGAGTGGGTGGATAAAACTATTCCCTTGCGTCATTTTATGGTGAGAGGTAAAGAACTAGAAGATAAAAAGTAAGTTAAATTTCTGTTCTGTAATGTTTGATATCTATAATACATTTGAAAAATAATGTCCTATGTGTATATGTATATAGTGCATCAAATCCAATGTAAAAAATGCCTGAAAGACTATATTGGTTCTACAACAAACAATCTAAAAATAAGAATTACAGGTCTCTGTTATGATTTCAAGCATAATGATGAGACAAAATTTATATAAAGTAAAACCAATACGAATCATTAACAATCATTTTAATACGTTAAAATTAGAAATTTAGAACAAGCATGTCAAATTGTCATAAAATTAAAATTTCCTTATGGATTAAGTCTTTGATAATTAATTTAAATGATCTGAACACTGATCACATCCATACAACCATAGTTTGATTATCTGTTTACATTTCAAAAATATTATGTTTTGTTTATTATTATTTATTTATCTCTTTAGATTTTATGTTTGTGGATGTGTTGAATGTTGTTAAATTGTACCTGATGAAGCGTATTGCAAAATATATAGTGCATCAATAGCAATATGTTGGCATATATATACAGGGTGTATATTATGTCTGGAAACACCCAAATATATCCTTTAATAATTTAAATATAAATTTGAAACCTCTTACAATCGTGATAGAGATTGGGCATCTACTTTTTGGAACAATGTTTTGTTATGTCACACCAACGGGGGACGTCCTGCCGAGGGTATCGTGAATATTCTTAATGGAAGCCTATACCTTGTGATACATAATTTTAAAGGTAATAGCTTACTGAATTGAATGCCACAAACCGCATCTCAAGGGAATTATTCCTATCAGAAAATAGAGCAATTTTTAGTATTGAAATTTTACTGACTGATGTTCAACAAATGTAATTTTAACATGGTTTCTTGCCACAAAATGTGTTACACTAATTTTTTAGCATTTTTTTAAATGTTCAATTAAAATAAAATAAACAATTTATTTTTAAGCTGGTTTCATTAGTACAAATTTACCAGTTTTTATTACAATGAATAAAACTTATGAGTCCACTTTCTCTGATTACTTATGAATCTGTACTTGGTGTTTTCCAGTCAGCAGGAAGGTTTAAAGAGACAAAGGTCACTAGCCTATGAGAAACATTATTGTGTTATTAATCATCTGGTCTACAGGTTTCAGTTTGTTGAGCATGGAGCTATTCACTAGACAGGTCTAAGCTTGGGAATTACAAATGGACAAAGGTCATATCATTCCTGTCGAGTTAATCAGTGTCTCTGAAGCATTGCTGTCAACAAGTTATCTAATTACAGTAGTTCAGTTTTTATTTGGCATTTTAATGGAATTGTCTGAAAGAGAAACGAATTACTCTGTTGATGATGCGAGGATATGGCGATCGTCAAAGATCTTATCGGGAAGTTTGTAATTTTGTTTAATGACACTTTCCCAGAAAGGAATCCCATAAGTGTTTCAACAATATCAAAAACTATTGAGCGTTTTGAAATGACAGGGAGTGTACGTACCGTAATCGGCCAAAGTCGGGTAGGATACAATCTGCAACAGATGAAGAACAATGCACTAGATGTTTTGCAAACATTTATTGAAGACCCACATACATCGCTCAGAAAAGCTGCACAGCAACATGATATGCACCCTATGTCTGTGAGTAAGATTTTGAAAATTAATAAATACAAACCATTTAAAGTTCATTTAGTCCAACAGTTAAGTGAGGATGATTACGACAGAAGAGTTGAGTTTTGTGAACTTGTGATGCGCAAATGTGATGACAATAGAGATTTTCTGACCAACATACTATTTTCTGATGAGGCAAACTTTTTTCCTAAATGGCAATGTTAACAGGCACAAATTCCGTTACTGGGCTAGTGAAAACCCACATTGGATTACTGAGTCCCCATTCACAGCAACCACAAAAACTGAACGTATGGTGTGGAATTTTAGGTAACAAAATTGTTGGACCCCTTTTCATCAATGGAAATTTTAAATGCCGAACTTTACTACAATATGGCTCCAAAATGAAATAATCCCAGCTATTCAAATTGCATCAGGAGAATACCTTTGATAATGTATGGTTTCAAGCAGGATGGTGCTCCACCCCATTATGGGAGACAGGTAAGAGAGTATTTGGATTTAAGGTTTCCTCATAAAATGGATTGGCCGAAGAGGAGAAATCGAATGGCCTTCCAAGATCTCCGGATTTGTCACAAATCGATTATTTCCTATGGGGTCATTTAAAATCCAATGTTTATAGAAGAAAGCCTCATAATTTGGAAGACCTAAGAAACAGGATTATACCTAGAGGAGATTGCTTTGATAACTGAAGAAATGTTAGGCAACTCTGTCGAATCATTTTACACAAATTGGCTCATTGTCAAACCGTAGAGAGGAACACAGTTCGAACAATTGCTTTGACACCAAATGCAGGTAAAACGTTTGTTGTAAGACTTTTCTAACAGCATACATTATTTTTTATTTGTAATAAGAAATCAATAACATAAGTATTTTCCATAATTGTACTGTAATAAAAACTGGCAAATTTGTGCTAATAGAACCAGCTTAAAATGAAATTTTTGTTTTATTTAATTGAACATTTTAAAAAAATGCTAAAAAATTAGTGTAACACATTTTTGTGGCAAGAACCATGTTAAAATTACATTGTTGAACATCAGTAAATTTTCAATACTAATAAATGCTCTATTTTCTGATAGAATAATTCCCTTGAGATGCGGTTTGTGGCATTCAATTCAGTAAGCTATTACCTTTAAAATTATGTATCACAAGGTATAGGCTTCCATTAAGAATATTCACGATACCCTCGCAGGACGCTCCCCCGTTGGTGTGACATAACAAAACATTGTTCCAAAAAGTAGATGCCCAATCTCTATCACGATTGTAAGAGGTTTCAAATTTATATTTAAATTATTAAAGGATATATTTGGGTGTTTCCAGACATAATAATATACACCCTGTAATATATATATATATATATATATATATATATATATATATATATATATAATGTATGTATAATGTACGCAACTAGATAATACAGGACTATCCAGAAAGTAGATAGGCTTTGCTCTGGAGCTGTTAGGGGCGGGACTATTGCGGCCATTTTGATGTCAGGGCATTTCTCCTTTGAGTGGCTATCCAACCGTGCTATTGAGAGATTACGTTCGCTCCTTGTTGTTTTAACGATAGCAGTTTAAAATATGTGAGCAATTGAAAATCCCATGAGTTGTGAAGTGAGGTCTGTATACGATTTTTGTTGGCTAAACACAATAAACCAATTCAGATTTATCGCCAACTCCATTTATGGGAACAATGCGATTACTGAAGATGGAGGGCATCAGTGATGCATTAGGTTTAAAAATGGCCAAACTAAATGTGCATCATGATGAATGAAGTGGATGGCCAAGCATTTTGACCAATGAAATTGTCTTCTAAAGTAGATGAGAAGATTAAAGAAAACCGCCGATTCACAATAACAGAACTCTCACTTAGTTTTTCCTCCAAATTTCAAGGAGTTTGTTACACGAAATTGTTACGTGTTGTCAGGTTAACATAAATTTAGTGCAGGGAGGGTAACGAAAATCTTAGCAGAAACCCAAAAAAATCAATATACAGCTGCTTCATTGATGTTATTGGACACTATCATGGTTTGACTGAATCATTACAGAAGCCGAGATTTGGGAAAAACACATGAAGTGCGAAACCAAATTACAGGCTATGGAGTGGGGTACATACACTCCTCCAAAAAACCAAGGAAATGCATACAAACAGTGGCACGAAAGATTATGACAAACTGCTTTTTAAAACAGGAAAGGGATTCTTCTTGTTGGTTTTCTTAGAACATGGCAACAACCATAAATTCTAC
>NW_025780053.1:0-30000 GCF_021130785.1 Homalodisca vitripennis
AGTATTTACAACCTAGTGTAGTTGTATGTACAATGTAGTAAATTATAGAATTTACAACCTAGTTTAGTTGTATGTACAATGTGTAGTATATATAGTATTGTACAACCTATAGTGTGGAGCTCATATTTTTTAAAATCTGGCTTAGTAAGTGTTTAAATTATACTTGGTTTCCTTTTTAGTTTTAAGGCCTTGACAATTAAGCAATATTCTGTATTTAGTTTTTCTCTATTTGGTCTTTATAATACAATTACTATAATTTCATATTGTTGATCCTTGTAACTAGGGACACGTTTTGCAAAATATGTTGTGGATATGTTTATTAGTTCAAGTGTTGTTTTATTCGTTTTTGCACTCTACAGTCTCATAGCGTACCATTCCAAATTCCACCCCTACAGCAGATTTATTTTTTCCTGATATATGATTAACTAATAATGTGGACTTATTCCCTCCAAAAGTGTACATTTAACAGAAGAAATAACCTCTGTATATCTTACATTGTTATTGATAGGTTGAAGTCAGTGAAATGTAAATTAATTGAGTGTTGTTTCAGCACTAATGTGCTATTTGAAACGTTCAAGTAAGGCTCGTTTCACGTAGATGGCCTGAAAGAGCATTAAAACATTTGAAAGACTAGGATATAAAACTTCTTAAGAATACACTTTTGAATATTTTGTGGTATTCATGGATTGACATTCTGTGAATGAGTTATTACTCACTGCATCAAGCGCAGTTTTAACTGTCTAAAAGGGAGTTGCCCTCACAGGTTTATAAAGGTAAAATATAATTTAGCTGCTTGGTATACAGCCCGTATCGCTTTCATATAAAAACAGATTGATCGATAGTTTATTCAATCCCGTGTTTTGATAATCCAAAAGTGTGGATCTTAATGAACATAATAATGTAGAGGAGAACCACAACGAACCGCATACAAACTATTGACCAAGCTAATACTATAGTCAAGGAAACCGCCTTCATCTAGCATGAACTGACAGAGGTGTTGCAAGGAGGCCATTATTTAACTTCCTGTCATACAAATTTTGTAAAGAAAACCTTTTGGGGGGAAAAAATTTGTCTAATTTACTCTTACACGTAGTCTGAAAGTTTGAGTATTAAAGTCAAAGTTCTATTAAATCGACCATTCTTACCATAGCTGCGTTATGTGAAAAAAACGCTGATTGCTCCACCGTGCTTAGAGATCGTGGTCTATCACTAATCGTAGTGCACTCTATTTGTGTAACCATGACGCTGCAATAAAAGGGAGGTGAACTGAAGCTAAACGAAAAATTTAATTAGGCTGAAATATTTGTCACTTGAAATTAAAATGTTGTACTTTCTTTTAAATCTATTAATTATTAACAAAATATATTACCAACATTAGTCGTCGTACATAAAACGCACCTACCACAAAATTGACTTATTTTTAAACGAAATTTTTTTTTAACTAGCCAAATTGGTTTTCAATTGGCTACTAGAGATTTTATTAAGCCTATCTAGCCGATTTATTGTTATTATAGGTAAGTAACAAATATATACCAACATACTCGTATCACAGTACAACGCACCTACCAAAAAATGACTGGATTTTTAAACAAATGTTTTTTTAAACTAGCCAAATTGGTTCAATATGCTCTAGAGATTTTATATAAGCCTATCAGCGATTTATTGTTATTATAGGTAAGGTAACAAAATATATATCAACATACTCGTAAATCACAAACAACGCACCTAGACCAAAAAATGACCTGATTTTAAACAAATGTTCTTTAACTAGCCAAAATTGGTTCAACAATTGCTCTAGAGATTTTATAAGAAAGCCCTATCAGCGATTTTTTATTGTTAATTATAGGTAAGTAACAAAATATATATCAACATACTCGTAATCACATACAACGCAACCTACCAAAAAATGACTGATTTTAACAAATGTTTTTAACTGAGCCAAATTTGGTTTTCCAATTGCTCTAGAGATTTTATAAAGCCTATCAGCGATTTATTGTTTATTATAGGTAAGTAACAAAAATCTATAACAATCAATTTATAGGAAATGCAGATTAGTACAAAACCAATAATATTTGGTGATGGATTTACAATTGTAAAAAGGTTTTCTCATTGTTATATAACTTGTGTTTTTCAACGTTGAATGATATATTCTATTATGGAAAGTTTACTGTCATAAACTGTCATTAAGTAGTTTTCTAACTTGTCCCAAGTTTGAGATGTAGGGACAAAGACTTGTGAAAGTTTATAGTAATTATAGAAACAGTTTGCCTAAGTTTCATTAAATAAAAAATTCAATATGCGATGTTTATGTATTTCGTTGTAACATTTTTCATTTCAAGTCTTCTTAAGTAGGTGCGTTTCCAATGTTCTTATTCCAACTAACTTAATAATCTCTTATCGTGCATTGAGCATATAATATAGTTATTACGTTGTAATTTTTATTACCAGAAAAATCTTAATTATTTATCACCTTTGGTTGCTTAACATTACAGAAAAAAACAGTAATATAAGTTTTGTGCTCTAGTTTTATAAGTATTAGGTTTGCAGTCTTATCGAAAAGATATAACTTGAGGGGGGTCTCTTCGACCTGTCTGTGCGCACGAATGTCTTTGGAAGTCCGAATGACCAATAAGACTTTAAATGTTTTCACTTTCTACTTTACTTTAATATTAATAGAAACTTCATTGTTAATATGGGAAAACACTGAGTTTAACTCGGCGTGAGTAAATGCTAATCTAATCAGACTGGGACTGAGCGTTTAGCGAATAGTAATTTTTTCATTTATATTAATGGGTTTCCTCCAGTTGTCTAAAGCAGGGAGGAGTTTAAATATTTCATTTCTGCCATGGTTTCCTGTACGTCTGTCTGTCCGTAGAACATCCTTAGAAGTTTTTTTAAGATACAAATGTTAAATCAACATCTGTTAAAGCCTGTTACAGACGGCGGCGACCAACGTGGTGTGGCGTGCTACTCCACATTGTAAATAAGAAGTTAAGCTATAAATGTTCAAATCAACATCTAGAAAGCCTGTTACAAGAACACGTGGATGTGGCGTGCTGCTACAATTGTAACATGAATAAGTAACGCTCTAAAATGTTAAATTAAACAACATCTGTAACAGCCTTGTTAGCGTTCGACACGTGGTATGACGTGCTTGCTACATTGTAAATACAGAAGTCAAGCTCTAAATGTTAAATCAACAATCTTGTAAAGCCTGTGTACGCGACACCACGTGGTGTGGGCGTGCTGCTACATTGTAAATAAGAAGTAAAGCTCTAAAATGGTTAAATCAACATCTGTAAAGACTGTTACAAGACACGTGGTGTGGCGTGCTGCTACACTTGTAAATAAGAAGTACAGCTCTAAATGTTTAAATTCAACATCTGTAAAGCCCCTGTTAACGCGACATCGTGGTGTGGCCGGAGCTGCTACATTGTAAATACAGAAGTAAGCTATAAAATGTTAAATCAACATCTGTAAAGCCTGAATACGCCACACGTGGTGTGGCGTGCCTGCTACATTGTTAAATAAGAAGTAAGCTTCTAAAAGTTAAATCAACATCTGGTAAAGGCCTGTTACGCGACACGTGGTGTGGCGTGCAGCTACATTGGAAAATAAGAAGTACGCTCTAAATGTTACAATTCAACATCTGTAAAGCCCTGTTACGCAGCGGTTTTTACGCGACAACGTGGGGTGTGGCGTGGCTGCTACCATTGTAAATAAGAAGTAAGCTCTAAATGTTAAATCAACATCTGATAAAGCCGTGTTTTACGAACGCCGACACGTGGTGTGGCGAGCTGCCATACATTGTAAACCTCCTAAGAAGTCAAGCTCATAAATGTTAACATCAACAACACTCTGTAAAGCCTGATGCACCGAGCGACACGTGGTGTGGCCGGTGCTGGCTACATTGTAAATAAAGATCATTCAGTAAAGACTAATAAATGTTTCAAACTATCAACAGTCTGTAAAGCCTGTTTACGGGCGACACCGTGGTTGTTGCGTGCTGCCACATTGTAAATAAGAAGAAAGCTATAAAATAGTTTAAATCCTACATTACACGACAAGGTCCAGAATCCGGACTAACCGCGGGCCTGTTACGGCGTCGACTACGTTTGAGTGGTGGCGTGCCTGGTCTGAACATTGTAAATAAGGAAGAAAAGGCCTAGTAAATGTTAAATCTCTTAAATCTAACAGTCCGTAAAAAGGCCCTGTTTACGGCGAACACGTGGTTGTTGGCGTGGTGGCTGCTAACATATGTAAAATAGAGAAGTAAGCCTATGAAATGGTTAGAATCACGAAACATCTGTAAGAAGCCTGTGTTTAACGGGGGCACGACGCTCACCAACTGTGGTTGTGTGCGTGCTGCTACATTGGTAAAATAAGAAGTAAGCCTAATAAATTGTTAAAAAATCAACAGTCCTGTTAAGATAAGCCTGTTTAAACGCGACAAACGTATGGTTGGTTGCGTGGCTTCTAACAGCATTGTAACAAAAAAAAAATAAGAAGTAAGCTATATAAATGTTAAATCAACATCTGTTAAAAGCACTGTTACGGACGTGGGTCGCGAACGATCGGTGCTGCTACCATTTGTAAATTAAAGTATTATAAGCTATAAAAATGTTAATTCAATACTCTGTAAAAGCTCCTGTTACGCCGTACACGAATGGTGTGGCGTGCTGCTACAATTGGTAAATAAGAAGTAAAGCTTATAGAATGGTTTAAAAATCCAACAACATCTGTAAAGCCTGTTTAACGCGACACGTTGGTGTGGGCGATGCTGTGCTACATATGTAAAATAAGAAGTAAGCTATAAATGTTAAATCCAACATCTGGTAAATTGGTCCTGTTACGGCGAACACGTGGATGTGGGCGTGCTGCCTACATTGATAAATAAGAAGTAAGGCTATAAAATGTTAAATCAACATTCTGTAAAGCCTGTTTAACGGCGAACACGTGGTGTGGGCGTTGGCTGTCTGTACATTTGATAAATAAGAAGTAAGCTATAAATAGTTTAAATCAACATCTGTAAAGCCTGTTACGACGGGCGAAGCATCCGTGGTGTGGGCGTTGGCTGCTACAATTGTAAATAAGGAAGTAAGCTTTGATAAATGTTTATCTAATCAACAGTCTAGTACAAGCCCTGTTAACGGCGACAACGTGGTGTTGGCGTTGCTGCTAACATATGTAAAATAAGAAGTAAAGCTATAAATGTGTAAAATCAACATCTGTAAAGCCCTGTTAACGCGACACGGTAGGTGTGGCGTTGCTGCTATACATTTGAGTAAATAAGTAGTAAGCTATAAATGTTAAATCAATATCCTTGTAAAGCCTGTTACTGGCGACACCGTGGTGTGGCGTGAGCTGCTACAATTGTAAGAATAAGAAGTAAGTCTATAAATAGTTTAAATCAACATCTTGTAAAAAGGCCTGGTATAACTGGCTACCGGTCCACGGGTAGGTGTGACGTGCTGGCCTTACATTTGTAAATTAAAGAAGTAAGCTAATAAATAGTTAAAATCAACAGCTGTAAAGCCTGGTTACGACGCGACACGTGGTGTCGGCGTGCCTGCTACATTGTAACATAAGTAAGTAAAGCGTATAAATGTTACAAGTCAATTAATCTGTAAAGGCCTGTACGGACGCCGACCACGTGGTGTGGCGTGCCTGACTACAATTGTAAATATTCAAATATCAAATTTTTTCAGGATTTGCTCAGGGGTAAAAGTCCCTAACGTTTATATACTGGAACACTTTCCACTGTTCAGTCAGCCCACATTCATTTGATATTACGGGTATACCTTCATTAATAGAGTAAGTTTTTGCTAAACCAGCTCCAAAGTTGCCAGTTTACCATCTCCAGGCAACAGATTACAGGCACAACATGTTAACTTCCTGTTTGATATTCTAAGTATCCATTATCTTATACAGTCACGATGTTCTATTATGTACTGCTGCTCAACTAGTGAGCTGGGATCCTAAAATGTTGGCACTTTTGTCAATAAATGGCCAGTATGTTGTACTCATCAGACTAGCCAGTACTTGGAAGAATAGAACTAGTCCGAAGGTAAATTACTAATGCCGGGAAAACTTTTCAGACTTAACTTAGAAACAATTTTATTACAATAATAGGTATAACACAAACGCTGCAAGCTTAACTCGTCGCTGGAAATCTATAACTTTCGATAGGAATTAGATTACTCTGGTCGGATAAAAAGATGTATATATGTTTATGTTGACCATAAGAAGACCTTGTCTCGGATAATATGTAATACAAGAGTGGTCCTCACGAAGAAGATTAAAATGTTTTGATTTGATATTACTTGCTACACCATTATAATGCACCGAAAAATTTTCAAAACTCTACGCAATTAAATAAAGTAGGTTTCAAAAAATTTTATGTGTGAAATTTAAAAAAAAGCTATCGTGATCCATTTGTAGAAACAAAATTGTGAAAATCGAAAATCTTAACCATTTCCCCCATTCTTATAAAAATTCATCTTTTTGGTGTTACCTGATTTGACTACTGCGTTTGCAGTTTTGAAGAGCAGTTTTTTATTAATAAACGCATCATTATTAAGAAAACCAGCTGTTTGTATTTGAAAAATATTTGCTTGTAGCTATAAAAATGATAAAACTAAACTCTCCTTCATTAACAGTTTTACTGATATTGTAGTTTCGAGAAAAATGGATTTTAATGTTGCACAAAAAGTTAAGTGTTATGTGGGGCCGTGGGCTATTGCTTTTGGTGCAACATTATAAAAGCAAACTTAGACAAATTTTCAGGTTGCTTACCCAGGAGTTGAAACAACCACTTAGCAATCAACAATAACTAAGTGGGAAAAATCTCTTTTATATTAGAATCTAGATAGTAGTTGTAAAAAATATACTTCTAGAGGAATCAAATGAGGAAAGAGAAGTAGTAGTATGCATATCAAATGCAAACGCGCCTTTTCCAGTATAAACCGTAAATCACTAAGTAAGGTTCGGACTTTGAAAAAACTACTGGTGTTCCAAAATACAGAGAATAAGAAAAAACAAAAACAAGACATTGAATTTTACATGAAATTTTACCTAGTCCATAATCTTCTTGAAGCTATGATCCCTGGACAGTAGAATGGAATATTTAATAGTAATGATTTGAAAGTTTTTATGAGCTAGATCGTAGCTGAGTATATAACTCTAATTGTTTATTTTTCACAGAATAGTAATACATTTCTAATTTCTACCGCCAATGGTGCTGTGAAATTATACAGCATACATTGTAAATTCATAATTAAACACCGCTAATGCCTCACAAATTCTTGAACAGTACTCTTTTTTAAGAGGGGGAGGCGGGGCGAAAGGAGGAATCGAAACTGTGGTGGGTTGTGGGGTAGCTTTGAGGGCCGGGGGGAGGGGTGTGGGGGTGATTAATGAGGTAAAATATCTTACGACATTTCAGGCAGATATCCAATGACTGGGAATTGGTATGAACATGGGGGGGGGGTTTTGAAAATGAACAAGTCTTCCGCTTTCGTTATTTAAGGTTTCCCAGAAACGGAATCAAGCAATACCTTTCCAACAAGATGATGTTTCCTTCCCTCAGTTTCGCAAAACCTGTCTTATTGTAGAGTGTAATTGTTGGTTTTTTTATAAGCTATATTCGAATTTTTCTGATTGAAATGCTTTATTTCTCTAGAACATGACAAATAAATAATTTTGAAGGAGATGATAATGGCAAGAAGTAGTCAGTTTTTCATAGACGAAGACTTTGCAGACCAATGTAAATGTATATATTTTCTTGATCGAGACAACAATGCACAAAACGCTTAGACGGCACCGAATGATTCTCAGACCAGAATTTTATTAAAAGCATGCAAGAAGAAGATTTTTTACGGGGCAGACTCCTCATAATACCGACATATGTATTTATTTTCGTAATATAGGCGTTAGTATAAACGCCACCACATGACGTACATAAAGAATAAAGCATTTCACCAAATACCAGACGTTTTTTGAGTGACATACCAACGAGTATATGTTTTTTATCGTGGCTGTAACATAAATTCAACTATGACCTCTCATATATTATTCTTCAAAACTTTTGCTGTAAACAAATAAATGCGCAAAAATAAAAAATATATATTTTTTTTTACTTTTAACCTCTTTGATTATGGAATACTTTAATTAACATAGAACAGAAATATATCTATTTTCGGTTCAAAATTATTATACATGCTCATATATACCATACATCATACCATATCACTTCAAAAATGACAAAAATAATTCAGTTTTATATAAACCATTTCACTCTCAACTGCAGTGGTCCAAAAATTTACTTTTTTAAACTCAATTTCGAAATAGTTATAAAATAGATCAGAGATTAGAATTGTCCAGTTTATTAAGTCATTTATAACATATATTGCCATATTATTTACCTTTATTTAATGGTAAAACCACTTGTAAAGCCGTGGGTAACTGCTAACGATACAATAAAACGTATTAAGTATTGTCAAAAGTACTGTGTATGAAAACTTTTTATTAGTATTAGGCAAAATTTATAAAATACCGATGTAAATTTATAGCTCTTCAATACTATGTATTACTGATTTGCAATCTCATGATAAGATACGTTGGTGTTATAGATTTTTCTTAAATATAATACAGCTCAGTTTATTCAGGCCGGACGAAATTGGGCGGCCTCAAAAAGGAAAAAGAGCAGAGCTTTGAAAATGTTGGCTCCCTTTGTTTATCCTTATTTTATGTGCTTGTTAAATTGACGTTGCAATGGGTTACTTGTTTACATTGGTGGTAACTCGAGTCGTTCTGTTTGTACTTCGAGTTTGGAATACTAAGATTGAAACAATTACTTACCCACGGCCGTGCAAATATCATTTCAAGTTTGAGTTGTGTGCGTCTAAATAGTTAGTATCAATCATGATACTCGGTCGATAAAGCAGTTCCCCGGTCTGACAAGCAAAAAACATGATTTACAAAAGAGGCAAAATTGCGTTGTTTTTTATTTTGGATTCACAGTGCACGCCAATTTTATAAGAAAACAAGCAGTTTATTCACCAAGTCTAAACTACAAATAGTGTTCTTGTCTTATAAATTAAATTATTTTTCTATTATATATCTATTAGTATTAGTATTATATTCTATTACTTAATAAAATATTAAAGTGCTAAAAGTGTGATTATAATTCCATAATGTATAAACAAAATTGTATACTGTAGAGTTTAAGTTTCGCTAGTGACAGAGTTTCCATGGAACTTGTAATGTCAGCTGTAGTCAGTGCGAATCGTAACTGCTGGAAACTGAACATTGACTCTCTTCCGAAGAACAATCTCCATTATCCCCACAGTTTTATCTCAAATTGTACAGTATAGAGTAGAGTTTAAGTTTGGCTAGTGACAGTGTTCCATGTAACTTGTAATGTCAGCTGTAGTCAGTGCGAATCGTAACTGCTGGAAACTGAACATTGACTCTCTTCCGAAGAACAATCTCCATTATCCCCACAGTTATCTCAAATTGTACAGTATAGAGTAGAGTTTAAGTTTGGCTAGTGACAGTGTTCCATGGAACTTGTAATGTCAGCTGTAGTCAGTGCGAATCGTAACTGCAGGAAACTGAACATTGACTCTCTTCCGAAGAACAATCTCGATTATCCCCACAGTTATCTCAAATTGTACAGTATAGAGTAGAGTTTTAAGTTTGACTAGTGACAGTCTTCCATGGAACTTGTAATGTCAGCTGTAGTCAGTGCGAATCGTAACTGCTGGAAACTGAACATTGACTCTCTTCCGAAGAACAATCTCCATTATCCCCACAGTTTATCTCAAATTGTACAGTATAGAGTAGAGTTTAATAGTTTGACTAGTGACAGTGTTCCATGGAACTTTGTAATGTCAGCTGTAGTCAGTGCGAATAGTAACTGCTGGAAACTGAACATTGACTCTCTTCCGAAGAACAATCTCCATTATCCCCACAGTTATCTCAAATTGTACAGTATAGAGTAGAGTTTAAGTTTGACTAGTGGACAGTGTTCCATGGAACTTGTAATGTCAGCTGTAGTCAGTGCGAATCGTAACTGCTGGAAAACTGAACATTGACTCTCTTCCGAAGAACAATCTCCATTATCCCCACAGTTATCTCAAATTGGTACAGTATAGAGTAGAGTTTAAGTTTGGCTAGTGACAGATGTTTCCATGGAACTTGTAATGTCAGCTGTAGTCAGTGCGAATCGTAACTGCTGGAAACTGAACATTGACTCTCTTCCGAAGAACAATCTCCATTATCCACCACAGTTTATCTCAAATTGTACAGTATAGAGTTAGGAGAGTTTAAGTTTAACTAGTGACAGTGTTCCATGGAACCTTGTAATGTCAGCTGTAGTCAGTGCGAATCGTAACTCTGCTGGAAACTGAAACATTGACTCTCTTCCGAAGAAAACAATCTCCATTATTTTTTTCCCCACAGTTTTATCTCAAATTGTACAGTATAAAGAGTAGAGTTTAAGTTTTGGCTAGTGACAGTGTTCCATGGAACTTGTAATGTCAGCTGTAGTCAGTGCGAATCGTAACTGCTGGAAACTGAACATTGACTCTCTTCCGAAGAACAATCTCCATTATCCCCACAGTTATCTCAAATTGTACAGTATAAGAGTAGAGTTTAAGTTTTGGCTAGTGACAGTGTTCCATGGAACTTGTAATGTCAGCTGTAGTCAGTGCGAATCGTAACTGCTGGAAACTGAACATTGACTCTCTTCCGAAGAACAATCTCCATTAATCCCCACAGTTATCTCAAATTGTACAGTATAGAGTAGAGTTTAAGTTTGGCTAGTGACAGTGTTCCATGTAACTTGTAATGTCAGCTGTAGTCAGTGCGAATCGTAACTGCTGGAAACTGAACATTGACTCTCTTCCAAAGAACAATCTCCATTATCCCCACAGTTATCTCAAATTGTACAGTATAGAGTAGAGTTTTAAGTTTAACTAGTGACAGTGTTCCATGGAACTTGTAATGTCAGCTGTAGTCAGTGCGAATCGTAACTGCTGGAAACTGAACATTGACTCTCTTCCGAAGAACATATCTCCATTATCCCCACAGTTATCTCAAATTGTACAGTATAGAGTAGAGTTTAAGTTTGGCTAGTGACAGTGTTCCATGTAACTTGTAATGTCAGCTGTAGTCAGTGCGAATCGTAACTGCTGGAAACTGAACATTGACTCTCTTCCGAAGAACAATCTCCATTATCCCCACAGTTATCTCAAATTGTACAGTATAGAGTAGAGTTTAAGTTTGGCTAGTGACAGTGTTCCATGTAACTTGTAATGTCAGCTGTAGTCAGTGCGAATCGTAAACTGCTGGAAACTGAACATTGGACTCTCTTCCGAAGAAAAATCTCCATTATCCCCCACAGTTATCTCAAATTGTACAGTATAGAGTAGAGTTTAAGTTTGGCTAGTGACAGTGTTCCATGGAACTTGTAATGTCAGCTGTAGTCAGTGCGAATTCGTAACTGCTGGAAACTGAACATTGACTCTCTTCCGAAGAACAATCTCCATTATTCCCCACAGTTATCTCAAATTGTACAGTATAGAGTAGAGTTTAAGTTTGGCTAGTGACAGTGTTCCATGGAACTTGTAATGTCAGCTGTAGTCAGTGCGAATCGTAAACTGCTGGAAACTGAACATTGACTCTCTTCCGAAGAACAATCTCCATTATCCCCACAGTTTATCTCAAATGGCTCGTGATCTGGTTGAGGTAGCCACAAGTAACAATTAACTCCGGCAATCCTACTCAACTGTTTGTAAGTAAAGCTGTTCCGTTTAAAGGTTTACTGAAATGTTTGTTTCTTTCTCATACGTAATAAATTAACGATATCACGTTTTAATACATTTTCTGTGTCAAAAATGTTATAAACTGACTTTTATTCATTCCATTATTTACAGTAAACGCAGTAAACTTCTATTCAAAATAATAATATAAATAATGCAGCAATATTTGTTATTTTTAAATATTAAATAGAAGCGGTTCAGAAGAGATATAAACTGTTATAATAGAAGAACTTATAATCAAATTTATAAAGTATGAATTATAATTAGACGATAAATTTAAATTCGTAAAATATTAAATATAATCGCTTGAGAAGAGATATGTATAGTAGGAAGTACCTATAATCTAATTGTTTAACATTCAGAAGTTAGTTTCCAAAAAAGATTAATTCAATATTATTTGTCCCGGAGAAGTTACCATTGTACACGTAGTGATACAGAAGTACCTGTAAATTCAGAAGTAAATTATAGAAGTGTACTGGCGCTTTGGAGAGACGACATTAGTATAAATTATATAATTTTATCAGGGCTTTCCATATTTTTTACGGTTGCACTGGATTCAAAAATTGAATTCATAGTTAGTATGTCTGGGCCCAAACGGATAAAAACAATGAATCATATATTGTATAAAATGGTAATGTATTAGCACATAAATACTGAGACATACAATATTTCAGCTTTTCCTATACGCTTTTAATTATATGTTAATCCTATTGTTTGCCCAACGGTCTAAGTGGAATATTTAAATACTAAGAATATTCAGTACAGGTATTCAGTTATAAGTTTAACTATTAACGTCGTTAAAAACCAAATGATAACCTCTCCAATCTTGATCGGATGGAAGCCACCGAGAATAAACAACACACACACACACACACACACACACACACACACACACACACACACACAACACACACACACACACACACACACACACACACACACACACACACAACACAAAACACACACACACACACACACACACACGTTCTCGGCTTCTGTCAACACTGTATTTATACAGGAAGTCACAACTCTGATGTGTGTGAGGTGGCTTGATCGATATCGACCGTCACTGGCGATAGGCACTTTACGGTTGAAGAAAGACTCACCGGGCGCGGTTTGGCATCTGTTATATCGTCGAAAAAAATGCTCTTGGGTGTAACTAATATAAATTGCAGGTCATTCTGAGGCCACATAGGTGTCTGGCAGAACCTTTAGAATATTAAATATTGTGAAAAAGTTTGATTTTACACTAATGTGCCGCGGTCTAAACATGATTAATGCTTCATTGGAAACTCAGACATTGTTTCGGTGTGAGATTGTTCAGGAGCATATGTTATCCGTTCGGTGTATTGAAACCATCTGGAAATCCCTGTCCAACGCAGTGTAAACTATCCTGGTCTCGCGTGTTTTAAGTATTTTGTAGTTAATACGGTTATGCACTGGTCTGCTTTTATTAATCTGATAGTTAATAGTGATTTTCAAAAGTCGATGTAACTAATACATTAATAGAATAATAATGAAGATTTATAATTCAAAATAATCTACTTAGTATAAATTTTTCTATTACAGCCTTAATAATTGTTTCTATCGTGGTTTATATTTATTTACAGTCGGTGTAAAAAAATAAACGAGATGTATTATTATTACAAAATAGGAAATATAAATAATTTTTAATGTGGAAGAGTTAAATGTTTTATGAGGTACACATGATATCCAAATCCCGTTTCCTGTTTTCAACTATTCCTATCCGAAGTACACAGAAAACATAAGGGGGTTTTCTACCCTCGTGTTGTCTGACAGAGAACAATCAAACAGCAGGAAAATGTAGGACCATCCCACATTCTACCTCCTGAATCTTATTGAGGACTCGCTTTGATTTGTTCAAAATATGTTGAATATTGATTACATGTTATCTTATTTGTAATGAATATTATACGTTAATGCAAAAATCTAAGTAACTTAAGCCTTTTTAATATACTTTATAATATATAAAATAATAATAATTATAATATATATATACCGGCGGAAGCAAGTAATTTTTGCGATTCAATGTTTTATTGAAATTATATATATATATATATATATATATATATATATATATATATATATATATATAAAATAATAATCATTTTACCATGTTATGTTACTTGTGTTAAAGTAAAAGAAGTGGGCTCTCTGTAGTTTTAAAAACCAGAAGCGGTAGAGTATTTTTATAAAAATTTAAATTACTATATTATATATGGTAGGGATCGTTAGACTGATAGCAAAATATGTACATTATTAGTATTCTAGAAAACAATAGGTCTTTAATTCATCTTTTGAGCGGGCAGTAATTTTAAGCAGTGTTGCTTCTGAAAAACGTCAATGAAAGTTTAACTCTGACACAAAACAAAACTTTATAATTAAGTCGAAGCCGCCACTGGAGTTAGTGTCAATAGAATGTTCTCCTGACATATGTATGTTTTAAACATCAGCTGTTTATGTCTCTTCTTCTGACATGTTGAAACACGCTGAAATCTCAACAAAGACGCAATTTACCGCCTCACAGACCACAGTTCTCGGGATCATGTTTACAGACTGACTGTCGCTGTTCAAGAGCCTCTAATCCTCCCAATCCACATTGTAATACCTCCTAGAAGCTTCAATTATTGTTATAAATACTAGCTTGTTACTTTCTAACTTCTCTAGATATGTTATATATCACCGGACTAAATATAATCCCGATATAATACTCTTCTCATAAACATTTCACTCCTAAGTGCTTATGTTTATTTCTAAAGCTACCACGATGTGAACAATGTCTCACCGAATGTGGCAGAACATTTTGATTTAAATTATTGTACTGTAAACCAACACATGTAAAACCAACTAGCATTTGTATTGTTAAATAAGTAGAGGGGGGAGAGAGAGAGAGAGAGAGATAATTTGATAATGATTATGATTATGATCATGACATTAATGTTTTTAATTATTAATAGATTCAATTAAATTATTTGAAGTATGAACATAATAGTATATAAAAATGTTAATCTATACAGTATATTGTAGCAGTTAATTAATGAAGAGAGATGAGATTCAGTGCGATTTACATAATTCGTATTTCTCTCTGTAGAACTATTTATGGTTTTGTCATAACTTTTACAAGTCGGTATGTAAATCAGCAAGAAGTTATCATTTCTAATGAAAAGAAATGTTTCTGCTTAGCATTACAATCGTTTGAATTTGTTAATTAAAATTAAAATATCTCTTAAAAGTAAACCGATATTAAAAAGTGAATTTTCGGTTATTTAGTTCCAGTACATTTTAATTGTTAAGTCAAACAATTATGTTTATTGAAATAAAAAAAAAACAAAAATTGATTAATGACCTCTATAATTATTGTGGTTTACATCTCATTTCTATAAAAAAAAATTTATTCATATAATCGGCAGGGGCATTGTCCTATAGCAAAATTTTAAATTCATTGTAACAATTCTTAAACTTAAATTACTTTACTGACCACTAACCTTGAAACTGTTTGGCGGTGCCCGAAGGACATGGAAAATAACTGCAGTCATTTTTGATACGTTAACGTTATAAACATTTAACGAAAATTTTAGTGACAAAAAGAGTCTATTGCACGCCTCCCTCCCCGCAGTGTACACCACGGTTACGTAATTATTATACGCTACTATCCGAGTTTAATGTGGGCAGTTGATGTTACGTGGAGTAAGCCGATGTGCCGTTCACGTAGTGTACAACCGTGCGGGTCTGACTATAGTTATACGCTACTGTCATGAGTTATGGTGCGCAGATTGATAGTTACCTAGAGGGTAATTTGTTATTTTCTTAAAAAAATCAAAATGTGTGATCTTCACAAGACTTTAACAATCAAAAGAAACGTCTGAAAAACTATATTTGAAAGACGAGTCGGGGTCAAACTTGAAACAAACAAATCAAAGAATTATGTCCGTCGTAGGCATATACAAGGTCTCCTGGAGGAATACGAAACACGTTTTTCTTTTATAGTTTAGAAGCTTTAACTTACGGACTCTGGGTAAACAAAAAAATTTACATTCTGATGGGTTGATTTTAGATGTTGAATTCACGGTAAAAACAACAATCACGCCATCTACCAAGCGATTTAGAGGTCGATTTAGCTAAGATTCATTTGAGATCTATGAACTGTTTGGTAGAAATCGTCCAACAAGAGTAACCACCAAATACTCAATCGGCTATAGGACAACATTATTGTAATAATAATCTCTGATGTCGTCAGTGACTGTGGTCCAATACAGCAATTCTCTGACCACTAATGGGCCAATGGAAGTGGGCTATTATCAGAGGTAAACCTCATTCTCAAAAAAGAACCGAAACAATTCCCAAAACAATAAGAAGACACAAGGCCTGGAAATATTGCTCTCTGCTCAACGCCTGCTCCCTTTCTAAAGAAAAAAATGGGATTTTTCCTAAATATCGATACAACCGGTAGGAACAAGCAGTTTTAAAACTTTTATATGAATATTTAAATTTCCATTTCAACACCTGTTGTCCTACTAAAAACAGTTAAAATCGTACAAAAAAAAGACGCAAAATACTTGGATTACAAAAGGCATCCTTGTTTCAAGGGAAAAACTTAAGTTTTTTTTTCAGAAATCAATAGAACCACGACCAACGAACAATTTTAAAGCCTTTTTTCGAGTTTACAAAAGAACTTATATGAAAGTAATCATTGCTGCGAAAGCATATGATGTTTCTAAATTAATTCTTTTTTCCAAAAATATTTTCCAAAACTGTCTGGGACATTATAAACAACAAAAGCCGCGAAAAATAATCAAATAAAAGTCCAAATAGGGGATAGACATTGTGAGTGATTGCCTCAGAGGTCGCTAGCGAGTTTAATAGATTTTTTGCATCTGTTGCTGGTAGGCGAGATCCTCGTTCATCACTTCCACAAGGAAACCCCAGGCGTAGACAGAGCCCTAGCAACCTCATTGGTGCTGGCTCCTGTGTTTGAGGAAGAGATTAATCAAAATAATTCAACAACTTCCAAACAAAAAAGTCTAATGACATTAATTTTATGTCAATGTTGGCTCATAAAAAAATGCTCAAAGCATATAGTGAAGCCACTGACCAAATTAGTTAATCTATCGTTTCTAACAGGAGTCTTTCCCTCTCTCCTAAAATTGGCAAAAGTGCATCCAATTCATAAGAAAGATAACCCCAATTCAGTAAATAACTATCGGCCTGTCTCTATTTTGCCTGTATTGAGCAAAATATTCGAAAAACTTTTTTCGTCAAGAATGCTAAATTTTTTAAACAAACACAACCAACTTTCCGACGACCAATTTGGTTTTCAGAAAGGGAAAGTCGACAATTGACGCTATAGTGAATCTTGTCGATATGGTTTGTAGAGGGAAATTGAAGGTCATAATCACACATTAAGTGTATTTATTGACCTTTCAAAAGCATTTGAACTGTGTTGACCACAAAACACTGCTTGACAAAATTAGAATCCCACGGCATTCCGAGGCGTGCCACTTTTATGGATTAGTTCATTCCTAAACCATAGAACACAGGTCGTCCAAATTTCGAATCAAATTTCAAAACCTACTGCACTGCGGATATTTTGGAGTTCCCCATGATCAATACTCAGTCCAATTCTTTTCTTGATATATGTTTAATGACATTGAATCATCACTACTGCATGGAAAGCTTGTGCAGTACGCAGATGACACGACTCTCTGTTTTTAGAGGAGGTACAAAACAAAATTTAAGAAATACAGACCTTTGTTGACCTTTCAAACGATTGTGTCCAACATTTCAATAGCCTCAATCTTCAAATAAACTCATCAAAATCAAATTTTCCTAAACTTTTCAATGCGCTCTATAGATATTGAAAGAGGTCCTGCTGTTATGGTTGCAGATACATTATTGGAAGAAGTCTATTCTTCAAAGTTCCTTGGAATAACACCTTGATCGAGGGTTGACATGGAAAAATCACATTGATTATGTTTTGTGCCAAATTATCCTCAGAAGTTTATGTCTTAAGATCTTTGGCAAAATACTGCCCAAGTCAGGTACTGAGTTACGGCGTACCACGGGCTAATTTATCCCCACCTTTCTTATGGAATCGTTTTGTGGGGAGCCTGTGCAAACAAAAATTTTATGAGAGTTTTCCAAAATTACAAAAAAAAAAGCAATTCGCATTATCGCTAATTTAAACTTCAGAGAGTCGTGCAGGACAGCGTTTAAAAATTTTGCAACTGTTAAACTTTGGCCATGTCTCTACATCTTAGAAACAACCTTATATTGTTTGGTCTAAATGTCCCTTAACCAGAGGACGAGACATACATGAATATGAGACAAGAGGCAGAGATAACTACCGTTCGGGAATGCACAGAACGGTGGTTTATGAACATTTGGCCTTCGCAAGGTCAGGTGTTCATTTTATAAACAGATTGCCAAACACAAAATTAAAAATGCCTCAACGCCCAAGGTGTTTAAAAACTCGTATCAAACCGCCTTCTACAGTGTTGATGAGTTTTCTGGCATTCAACTGGGAGACCAAGCGATGAGGAAACTGACTCCAGCGGCCGAAAATGGGCCGTAATTGGCATGGAATGAATGGGGAGTGAATGTTTGGAATGTTGTAAGTTTAAATGTGGCCTTGAAGTGGGATGAATGGAAAAAAATTTAGACATGAAAATTGACGTTTGCTATGCGATGTATATTGTCAACTGCAATTAAACGATTTGAATTTGATTTGATTTGAGGGTTGACATAGAATAATCACATTGACCATGTGTGCGCCAAACTGTCCTCAGGAATATAGTGTTTTGAGGTCCTTGGGCCCGGTACTGCCCCAGTCAGGTATTGATTGCGGCATATTATGGGACTAATTCACTCTCATCTTTCCTATGGAGTGGTGTTGTGGGGGACCTTTACAGGCAATAATTTCCTGAGGGTGTTCAAATTGCAAAAAAAAAAAACTATTCGATCATCGCAAAGTTGAATTTTCAGAGAGTCGTGCAAGACAGCATTCAAAACTTTGCAACTGTTGACTTTTGCCCAGTCTCTACATTTTAGAAATATCTTGGTTCTGTTTGTCTAAATGTGCCCTAACGAGGGGACGTGACATACAACGGGTTATGAGACTAGAGGCAGAGATAACCTATCGTACTGGAAGACACAGAACGGTGGTTTATGAGCACTTGCCTTCGCAGGCAGGTGTTCATTTCATCAACAGTTTGCCAAATTTTATTACAAACGCCCCAAACGCCCAAGGCGTCCAAAAGCTCGTCTTAAGCGCTTCCCTGGTGTCAAATGCATTCTACAGCGTTGAACGAGTTTCTGGCGTTTTAAACTGGGAGACCGCCCAATTCGATCACTGACTCCAGCGCTGGAAGTGGGTTGAGATTGGTGTGATGGATGAAATGAGACTTGAATGCATGAAAAATTATGTAAGTTTCGACGTGGTGGTAATGTGATTATGCGAGTTTTAAATTTATAATTAATTCTGGACGTTTGCCATACAATGTGTAATTGTGACGAACGACAATGTGTTGTGAGTGATGCCTCTAGGGTTGCCGACGAGTTTAACGGATTTTTTGGCGTCTGGTGCTTGTGGACGGGGCCCTCGTCCATCGCTGCCACAGGGGAGTAAGCCATGTAACGTTCCGTAGTGTACACCACGGTTACTATTTTACACCTACTGTCACGGGTTATGTACGCAGTTGATGTTACTAGACTAAGCTATGTCCGTCACGTAGTGTACACCACGGTTTACTATTTTACACCTACTGTCACGAGTTATGTACGCAGTTGAAATTACTAGAGTAAGCCATGTCCGTCACTTAGTTTACACCATGGTTACTATATTACACCTACTGTCACGAGTTATGTACGCAGTTGAAGTTACTGGAGTAAAGCCATGTCCGTCACGTAGTGTACACCACGGTTACTATATTACACCTACTGTCACGAGTTATGTACGCAGTTGAAGTTACTGGAGTAAGCCATGTCCGTCACGTAGTGTAACAACCACGGTTACTATTTTACACCTACTGTCACGAGTTATGTACGGCAGTTGAAAGTTACTGGAGTAAGCCATATCCGTCACGTAGTGTACACCACGGTTACTATTTTTACACCTACTGTCACGAGTTATGTACGCAGTTGAAGTTATTGGAGTAAGCCATGTCCGTCACGTAGTGTACACCACGGTTACTATATTACACCTACTGTCACGAGTTATGTACGCAGTTTGAAGTTACTGTGAGTAAGCCATGTCCGTCACGTAGTGTACACCACGGTTACTATATTACACCTACTGTCACGAGTTATGTACGCAGTTTGAAGTTACTGGAGTAAAGCCATATCCGTCCACGTAGTGTACAACCACGGTTACTATTTTTACACCTACTGTCACGAGTTATGTACGCAGTTGAAGTTATTGGAGTAAGCCATGTCCGTCACGTAGTGTACACCACGGTTACTATATTACACCTACTGTCACGAGTTATGTACGCAGTTTGAAGTTTACTGGAAGTAAGCCATGTCCGTCACGTAGTGTACACCACGGTTACTATATTACACCTACTGTCACGAGTTATGTACGCAGTTTGAAGTTACTGGAGTAAGCCATGTCCGTCACGTAAGAGTACACCACGGTTACTATATTACACCTACTGTCACGAGTTATGTACACAGTTGAAGTTACTGGATTAAGCCATGTCCGTCACGTAGTGTACACCACGGATACTATTTTAACACCTACTGTCACGAGTTTTGTGCGCAGTTGAAGTTACTGGAGTAAGCCATTTCAGTTTAATTATCATTACCATTACAATATTTGTAGCATCTATTATTTTGACGCTTAATATGTAAGTGATATGCAATAAATTTATTTAATAAAATCTAATGATTTTTGTTTATAATTGTTTTGATAAAAGCACATGTTGGCATTTTAAAAAGCGAGTGATGTGTAACTTTGCTTTAGGAATTATTGGTTATACTGTGGTACCTTTGTGACAAAAGTGACTATACTAAAGTCGTTGGAATTTCAAAGGATGTTTACTTTACAGTTAATTGCCAAATAATAACTCTGGCCAACCAACCTTGAGAATTACGGAAGAATTTTATTTATTTGTTGTAATTATTTCGAACTCAAGCGTTACGAAGTAATGAGAAACTTACTGTATATTCAGATTTTACAAAAACACACTATGAACTACTTTCTTATCATCTATGGTATATATCATTCTTTGACAAATTTATTTGTTATTGTGGTAGGAGATTAGCAGAAAACGTAACCTACTAAAACGAAGAATAGTGCTTCAATGCCCCGTTTGTTCATGTTGAACTACATCGGTGTTCTAACCCGGACAGAAACACATTATACAAACAACATTAACTGCAGCAAGTCTATTCCCACCGGCCTTTACTACTATTCTTAGCACTGAACTGTGTGAAAAGGAAGTGTTGAAAGAAGAGGATTATAAGTAAGGTTTTCGTTGTAAAAGAATAAAATAAAATAAATGATGTTTTTCAATTTTACAAATTTCACCTTAACTTGAAATGTCCATAAGGATATCTATACGACGAATTGAGCTATAGATTCTCAATTTCCACGAAACTTCCCTCAATACTACCTAGGAAATATCGACTTCGATTACGGTACATTTCTTTCCGTTACATTTCTCTGACTATTAACGATTCCTAGCACTCTGGTTGATATTTATACAAGAATTGAGCTATAGTTTGTAAACATTCCACGAAACTTCCCTCAACACTTCCTAGAAATATCGACTTCGATTATGGTACATTTCCTTCCGTGGCATTTCTCCGACTATTAACGATTCCTAGCTCTCTGGTTGATATCTATACAAGAATTGAGCTATAGTTTGTAAACATTTCCACGAAACTTCCCTCAACACTTCCTAGGAAATATCGACTTTCGATTATGGTACATTTCCTTCCGTGGCATTTCTCCGACTATTAACGATTCCTAGCACTCTGGTTGATATCTATAAAAGAATTGAGCAATAGATTCCAAATATTCCACGAAACTTCCCTTAATACTACCTAGGAAATATCGACTTCGATTATGATACGTTTCCTTCCGTGGCATTTCTCTGACTATTAACGATTCCTAGCACTCTGGTTGATATCTATACAGGAATTGGGCTATAGATTGTAAATATTCCACGAAACTTCCCTCAATACTACCTAGGAAATATCGACTTCGATTTATGGTACATTTCCTTTCAGTGGCATTTCTCCGACTATTAACTATTCCTAGCACTCTGGTTGATATCTATTACAAGAATTGAGCTATAGATTCTAAATTTTCCACGAAACTTCCCTCAATACTATCTTAGGAACGATTCCTAGCACTCTGGTTGATATTTATACAAGAATTGAGCTATAGATTCTAAATTTTCCACGTAACTTCCCTCAATACTACCTAGGAAATATCGACTTCGATTATAATTACATTTCCTTCCGTGGGCATTTTCTCCGACTAATTAACAATTCCTAGCACTCTGGTTGATTATCTATACAAGAATTGAGCTATAGATTCTAAATTTTCCACGAAACTTCCCTCAATACTACCTAGGAAATATCGGCTTCGATTATGGTACATTTTCCTTTCCGTGGCATTTCTCCGACTATGAAACAATTCCTAGCACTCTGGTTTGATATCTATACAAGAATTGAGCTATAGATTCTAAATATTCCACGAAACTTCCCTCAATACTACCTAGGAAATAGTCGACTTCGATTATGGTACATTTCCTTCCGTGGCATTTCTCTTACTATTAACGATTCCTAGCACTCTGGTTGATATCTATACAGGAATTGAGCTATAGATTGTAAATATTCCACGAAACTTCCCTCAATACTACCTAGGAAATATCGACTTCAATTATGGTACATTTCCTTCCGTGGCATTTCTCCGACTATGAACGATTCCTAGCACTCTGATTGATATCTATACAAGAATTGAGCTATAGATTCTAAATTTCCACGAAACTTCCCTCAATACTACCTAGGAAATATCGGCTCGATTATGGTACATTTCCTTCCGTGGCATTTCTCCGAATATTAACGATTCCTAGCACTCTGGTTGATATCTATACAAGAATTGAGCTATAGATTTCTAAATTTTCCACGAAACTTTCCCTCAATACTACCTAGGAAATTTCGACTTCGATTATGGTACATTTCCTTCCGTGGCATTTCTCCGAATATTAAACGATTCCTAGCACTCTGGTTGATATCTATACAAGAATTGAGCTATTAGATTCTAAATTTTCCACGAAACTTCCCTCAAATACTACCTAGGAAATATCGGCTTTCGATTATGGTACATTTCCTTCCGTTACATTTCTCTGACTGCTAACGATTTCCTAGCACTCTTGTTGATATCTATACAAGAATTGAGCTATAAATTGTAAATATTCCACGAAACTTCCCTCAATACTACCTAGGAAATAGTCGACTTCGATTATGGTACATTTTTTCCTTCCATGGAATTTTCTCGCCGACTATTAACGATTCCTAGCACTCTGGTTGATATCTATACAAAGAATTGATATACATACTCAAAATGATTAATGAGACTTTATAATTACGTTTGTTAAGATCCAGTTCAATGGTGGCGAATGCCTCACCATGGGACTCCCTAGCTGCTAGATGCTTATGTTAAACGACACGTTAAGTCGATCTCTTATTCACACTGTTTTAAAACTGTGATCATATAAATGATGTTGGGGTGAGCGTGATGTATGGCCCCTCTTGTGTCTTCCCCCATCGGGGGATTGGGTTGATCCCTTCACCCTGCATTCGCTCATGAATTCTGAATATTATTTCGCACATCGTAAGGTTCCTTATCTCCATTTTATGATCGCTCTGCTCCTTCTGGAAAAAAAAGTCATTAGTGACCATACCCTCCCAAGTGAAAGTAGTGCAATACTTATGTCGAACGGTCCTTACAGAATGAATATACAAAATGTAAAGAGTAAACATATTAAATGCAACCTGAAATACAGATGAAATTAAGTTTCACGACCTATAATGGTATACTAAGTAAATTCGTTTGCAATCATCTGGTATTCACATTTATCGTTTCAAGGTGATTTAACGTCAAATACATATATCATTGTGCATAAAAATAACTTTGAAATCCCCCCCCCCCCCCCCCGTTATGTTTTATTTTACTTTAACATTACCGCACCCCTTTAACTTACCAACTTCAGCCGATAAACACAGTCGTTTACGTACTGTCCTGTGATATATGGGTCGGCTTATATGAAATACAGCTAAGCAAAATGTAAATGTTGTGTACACCTCTTTCTGTTTGGGGACTAATTGAAGCAATTAACGATTTCAAACTGACTTGTAAATCAACTCGTCAGATGTTCATAATACTACATTACTTCAAAACCATTTTATGGAGAATTAATTAGAATAATAGAGATTTTATTATAGTCAAGTGATTTTTTTTTCTTTGTTATATATAATTACTATTATATATATATATTATAGTAATATATATATATATATATGATAATAATATAAGCTAGTATACAGGGTGTTTGAAAAGTATGAGTACGGCTTAAATATTTATAAAAATAACCCCATAGGAGATAACATCTATAAAACTTTGCACAGTGGATCCCCATAATGACTATGGTAAAATGATTTTTTTCTTAGCTATTAACTGTAGACAGCCAACCATGGGGGGGACCGGCCCACAGAGGAAATACAACCGGAAATCATTAAATTGAAGCACCAATGGGTCGGAGTGCTACCTTCAATCAGTTTTGAAAGAAGCCTCAACTTAGTAGAGTTGAATGCACAAATAAAATACCGATGTTTTATATTTAGTTTTTTAATTTATTGTGTTAATAAGATTTATGACATAATTTTGCTAACTATTAATAAAAGTCAGGTGAAAACACATATGGGTAGTATAGAGTGACAACGCCGCCCTACCGGCAGATCAGAATACGACGATCCCAGTTCAAAATGGCATGCGCCATAATGTACTTCACAATGTGTAACCTAAAAACACACCCTGCCATTTCCTGATTGGATAAACCTTTTGAGATGCTTGGTTATTCCGGCATTCAACTCTAATACTAAATGGAGCTCTTTCAAATGAGAGGTAATTTGATATGATTTCAAAATATACACGTCGAACCCCCCATGCTTCTCGTGGAGATTATATTGGACATACCATGGAGATACACAGACATTACTTGGTTAATATATACTACATTTCTTATTATTGCAATATAATTCAACATACAACATGGAGAATATATAAACTATGATTATTATATATATAATATTCAATAAACATTGAATCGCAAAAAAAGTATCTTGCGTGCTCCCGCCGGGACTCGAACCCGGATATCTCAACCTGCTATGCCGGGTGAATGTGTAATGTGCATTACACGCACAGAGCCCCTCACGTTTTTTTAAACGAAATCCAATTATTTGTGTATTTGGCATTTTTCTTTCACATATGGTGTTTAACATAAACCAAAATACTAACATATGATCGGAAAGAACCAAATACCTGTCCAAATGGACTTCTATTTTTACATTCATTAAATTTTGTATAACTGGCAATAGCCTAATTTAACTTTCAATAAAAAGCCTACGCTGTAAATTTATTTGTTTGTTGCCTATGTATTGAGTATTTCCTCAAGTAATTCCGTTTTTGTGTAGTATTTTAATAATAAAATAAAAAAATAAAAACACTATAAACTTGATAAAAAAAAAATAAATTACTTTCGCATAAACTCGTAAATAAAATACTAAAAACACCTTAAACTTTATAAAACTATAATAAAACTAATAAAAAAGATTAAAAAATAACCTCTTAGACTATCTACCTAAAATACAGTCACAATTTTTATAATAGATTAAGAAAATGTGTAGTAAAAATAAATATATTATGTGAACAGACAAAATGAGTCCGGTAATAAAAATATATTTATTTATTTGAAATTCAATTTTGACAGTAATTTTTATATGCTCAATTAAACTTGTAAACTCCAAGGTTTTAAAAATTGAAACAAGAACTATTAAGACTGACTTTGATTATGTTACCTATATTTTATATCAACAATACCCAAGTTGTTTGTAAGGTATGTTTAATATACAATTAAAGGGTGTTAAATTTTAAATTAACATAATCAACAAAGTAATGTGGCATTATCACATGGAAGTGGTTAAATGGAATCTATTAGGACTAACAGAAGTCCATGAGATATTCATGCAGGTTTGGTGGAGTGCAGAGTTTCCTGTTTGGTCGCGAGGCCATTTCTCCTCCATATTGTCCCATATTTGAGTAAACCCACTAAAAAAAAAAAAAAAAAGAACCCGTATTTAAAAAACCGGATTTTAATATTGAAAAATAAAAACAACTACTATTACATTTATATTCCAATGTATTAAAATAATAACAAAAACAACGTCTCGTATAAATATTTTCACACTTGTTTTCTTTAGGTTCAAACCAAAGTAGGAGTAAAAACCGTTACACTTATGTCTATTACAGATATTGAAAGACATTCACTAACTCTGACTAGGAACGCCTGTGATTTTGTGTGTGACATTGTTTTTTCTTTTTGTGTCTATGAAATCAGTACAAATGTGTCGATTTAAAATTGTTAACATATAAAAATATTGCAAAATGAAAACTAAAAAATGAAAATTAGAATTGAAAATAAATATTACAACTGAAATTATAAACGAGGATTTTTGGTTGTTACTAAGTTTATTAAATATTTAACATTACCATAGTTTTATTATGATGCTCCTTGTGTGTTTCCATACCATGGGCATAGAGCTAATACTTTACTTAAACACTACGCATATATTTTTGTTTGCATGTTCCAGGTTATAAATGTTCCAAATTGATCTATAAACAGAGATTATCTATTTTTTACCTTAGATACGAATCTAATAACTCTCATACTGTTTTATATTATTTTAAAACCACCACATTCGAAAAAATTCATTAAAACAAAATAAGCAATATTGTTGTTTGGAAAAATTAAAATATTCCCAATAAAAAAAAAGCATAAATAAACTTAATTTAACAGGCGGTACACAGTTGTCATTAATACCAACTTAGATAACCATTTCCTAAAAGAGATTCAGTAGACTGAATTCACCATCAGTCGGTGAAATAAACAGTAGAAAAGAGGAAACTAAACTCTAAAATAGAGCCAATTTGTATAGTTAATGATTTGTTGTTTATACATAAATTTCTAAAAGAGATCCAGTAGACTGAATTACACCATCAGTCGGTGCATAGAAAGGAAACTAAACTCTAAGACTAGCCAATTTGTAATAGGTATGAAATTTGTATGTATATATTTTCTACAAAAGAGATCAATAGACTGAATATCACCATCAGTCCGGTTGGCTATAGAGAAGGAAACTAAACTCTAAACTATCCAATTCTGTATAAGTATGATTTGTTGTCTATATTTCCTTAAAAGAGATCGGTAAGACTGAATTTCACCCATCAGTCCCGGTGCATAGAAATGGAAACTAAAAACTCTAGTTACTAGCCAATTTGTATATATGTAATGGATGTGTTGTCTATATTGGGTCTTTTGGTCTTTATATACCTTCCTGATGAATAACATCAAGATTTAGCAAAATTGTGTTCTCTGGACGGTCAGATTTTCAAAAGCATTCACTAACGCACCTACATTTGTAGGAATGTATGCTATTTTGTGCACAGACAAGAATATTGATCGTAAAAGTTCTATTTGTATAGTAGGTAGAAATGCAGACGATTTGAATGTATTTTGCAATAATTTTTTGAAACGAATTAAACTACTAGAGTTGCTTGCGGTCCTGCATTATAATACTAATACATAAATATTGTGTGAACAACAGGACATTGAACTATTTTGTACTCTTCTTAAATTCTAACAAAAAATTGTTAAATTAAACTTCAATTAAGACGCATTGCAATATGTGTAAGCATTTACGTAACATTCACATATACATATCTTACTGTAAATATTTTTATTTGTCATGGAATATTTTTATGAAGGTTTTATATTTTGAACATTTTGGCATCTATCCAGTCAGACGCAAGAAGTCAGTTAACGTTTATGATTCCCGAGATTTTTTCAGTCTGATCTGTTCCTTGTATAGAATAGACAATATTTCCTCCCCCTAAAAAAAAACACAGCGAAGAAATAATTATATGAATACGGTGATCACATACTTTGTCAGAAATGAATACATAAATAATGTTATGTATAAACTCCATGGGCTTATCTCCCACCAAGAAAATGGCACTTTATACGACTAACTAAACAATAAGAGACCACAAACATCTGCTCAAAATTGCCAAATCAAAAACGAAAACAGGACGGAGCGACCAATAACGACAAATTGCAATCGACCTCAGTCGAAATAAGATGCTAGTCAAATCAACAAAGGAGTTTGTTCTTAAATAAAACCGCCCGTCCCTTGTTTGCCTTTCCCACCTCCCAATTGCGTGTCCCGTGTTTCTGCATTACTCTTGGTTTTGGGACTCATGTGTATAGTTTTGATGAGTGATATAATGTTTGGTATATGAGGTGTAGTTTTGTGACACCATAAACTTGACCGATTTTTTAACACACTTTCTAATGCATATTTATTGCAAAGAATTTCACAACTCCGTAATTTTAAAATAAACAGTAAAGTTTGAAAATTTACCGACAATAAAGTATATGTTTAACAAAACAAAGAACTGGAATAAAAGGTTGACGAGATGCATTTAAACTAAGGAAATGCTAAAATATCTTTTTTTTAAATATATTACTAAAATATATGATCAAAATCCTGAGATTTGATTTAAAAAAAATCAAATCAAACAAAATGATTATAGTATAGTATATCAAATAATATATATTACAAATACATTTATATATAGATTAATTTATATTATGCCAAATACAAAATACATTGAATCGGAAAGAATTAAGCGGGGGCTCTGAGGTGTAACATGGTAGCAAATCAACCCCGACAAGTGAGAAATCCGGGATTCACGGTCAGCTTGGACTTTATCAATATGTTATGCGACCTGTGTTTTTAACATTTATGTTTATTCTTAATTCTTGTTTTATACGTGTTATAGTTGTTAAATAATTAAATTATTTTATTTATAACTTCCTGAAGACGGGGTTATTAAATCCCCCGAAATATAGAAAGTGAAAAATGGTTTTCTTTTGTTTTCCCTTACTATTCAAACACAGTGATTAGTATATATACACATATCAATATACATATATATGTTATGTGTGTATACATATTTTTTATTTAACGATATTTTTTACTTAAAATTAGTGGGGGGGGGGGGGGTTTTTATAATGTAAAAACGATATACGTTTTTATCACTCGGTTATTTAATATTAATTCCAAAATTGGGGGTATTAAAAACCTGTAATTATATCATAAAATAAACTAATTTATATATATAATATATATATATAATGTAATTACAGTTTAAATACCCCCGACTTTTGAATTAATATAAATACCGAGGGATAAAAAACTATATCATTTTACTTATAAAAACAGTACAAAATAGAGTTATTATAGTTTCAAATTTAAAACTTAATTATTATTAATTATTAATTTCTTGTAAAAATCTGATTTGGTATAATTTTGGACATCCATTATTTTTGTAAGCGAATGGTTTGTACTAGTGAACATCTTGACCTTTAGTATTACGATAAAAAATGCTACACTTCAGACATATTTAATTTGTTTTGTTCAACTGTAGAGTTATTGAGAGTCCTCATTTTAAAGATGATGTATTAAAAACGCATACAAACTTATTTTAATGTTACACTTCATCCTCTAGAATTTTCACTAAGTATACATTTTTAAAGACGACAGAAAAACTCAATGCGTATTAAAAAAATGTGCTTATATTATAAAATGACGTAAGTTGTTAGTTTTATAGTATTTGCAGAAATAATAGATATATTAAGTTAATACTGCTATTTCTAATAAATTAGTTTGCACAACGCTCTTTTTTCCAACAAAGTAACTATTTTATGTTTTAAAATTTCATGGTTGGGGTTCCAATTCACTTAATTTAGGTTCTGCCATATTATTTATATTTCTTATGAACCCGATCTATGACCAAATATAGGAT